>NW_016107334.1:6588012-6610647 GCF_001604975.1 Cebus imitator
CCATTAGGAGTATTAGCTAAGATTTCCAAGTGTCAGTTGGGTATTTATGCTTGTGAGGTGGGCGGAGTGGGGGGGGGGGAATCTCCGATACGGTTTATGACTTTTATTACATGCTTCACACTGTTCGAGAAATGGAGTTTTAAGCAACATACAATTAAATCTATATTGCTCTTTGGAAAAGGGCCAAGGAACTCAGCAATCAATTAGTTTAGATCTTTTGATACTTGTTGCTAAAATCAAAGTATGAAACTACAACCCTGGCTATACCTAAGTATAGCTTCTTTCCCCATTGTTTTCAAGTTGTGTAGCTATCACGTAGGAAATGGCAGCTGCTCGATTTCCCCAAGTTTCTTTTTTCTGATTCTTCTGCAAAGATTAGTCTTTTAAATAATCAATCTATTTTCCCCCCTCCCCTTTTCTCTCATTGCAGTTTCTCATCTCCTGCTTTTATCTGCCTGGTTTAAAAATACATTTTTAAATACATTTTAATACAGTTTTTAAAAATACTTTTATTTGTAATATGTATTATTTTAAAATAAATCTTCCATTATCCTCTTTCTTCCTGCTCTCTTTGTCTGGCTATAAGAAGGCAACCTATGTTGTTTAATAATCACAATAATACAGTGGCTTCTAGACAAAGGCAAAATTATATTTTTTATAACCACAAGAAGGGAATCAATCTCTCTCTCTCTCTCTCTCTCTCTCTCTCTCTCTCTCTCTCTCATCTCTGTCTCTTTAAATAAGCAGCTTAGGAAATAATCTCCCGCATTGAACAGAAACTGCTTCCTCCTTGAAAATGCCACCGTTCCCACCTCCCTGGCCCTCTCTGGGCCAATCCCCTGGGCTGTCGGCTGTCTGCCTGTCCCTGGCCCTGGTTGGGGGTGGGGGTGCGCCTATGGAGATCCAGGGTCATAGTGAGAAGGCGATGGGGTCCCGCCCGCCTACAAGCGGCTGCCGAGGCGGGGCTGATAGCAAGTTCTAAAAAGGGGCAGCTAATTTATTAAGTAATTCTTACTTCGCTTCAGCATCTTCTTCCTGAGGCTCCCGCGAGGAGGGGGAGGGGTCTGGGGCTGCTCATCCCCCCCTCCGCATTTCCTTCTCCGCCTTCCAGGCTCTGCCAGCCCCTTCACCAGCCTCATCACTAATTAAAACGCCCTGTGGCTTTGGGACTGAGCAGGCCGGTCATTGGACTGTCATCTCCGCCAGGATGGGAAGTCTAGAACATCCCCTCTTCTGCAAAAAATGTTCCCAACCTAGTGAAGTGATGGGGCGGAGTGTCATTAATCTCTCTCTAGAAGCTTTCCTTTTCCTCCTGGGGAGTGAGCATTCCGGCCTCTGCCTCCACCCAGAGCAGTCGCCCTGCTGGACCCCACCCTCCCCGCAGTAGTACCCATCCGTATGCTGCTCCCCTAATTGTGAGGAAGGTCTGGGAAACATTTTCTTTGCGCTAATTTTATATTTCCCCTTTCCCCCTTGCAACATTAAACATAATTTTGTGCTGTCACTGTCACTAAGATTGTGGTTTGCTGATGTCTCTACTTGGAAACACGACCCCTTTGCCTCCAAGAGGGAGTCCTCCCCTGGCTTGCAGTCTGTAGTGCGGCCCCTTCTGCAGCGGGGACTTCAGAGTGTTTATGAAAATGCTGGGGTTGAGGGTGGGGGTGAGGGTGGCGGGAGCGGGTGGAGGTGGGGAGGTACTGATAGTAGTAAAGGCCAGAAGGGTTCCTACTAGAACCCTACAACCATTCCAAACCCTCTTTTCCTATGACAGCCGGAGCAAATGTGGTTTTGATGTGCGTTTGTTTGTTGGCTTGTTTGTTTAATAAAATCCCTGTGTATGTGTATGTGTTTTAATGTCTCCATGCATGTGACAGGAAACCACTTTAAGAATTTCCCTTTGAATTTCTGTTTTGTTTGTTTGTTTTTGCGTCTGTCCTCCTCAGCTTCTCTCTTTTCTTGATCCCCCTCCCCACTACATTTTCTCTGGCTAAGCAATAATCCCCTGGCCCAGTAGCCATGCTCCTGGAGATGAAATCCATTTATCCCTGTGTTGCCTCACCAAGGCCCGGTTATTGAGGGCCTTTGGTGACACACTGGAGCCAACAGAGAGGAAGATATTTTTCCATTTTCCATACCCACTCCTCCCTTCCTTCAATGCGCCAGCCTGGAGGGGCTCTGGAGTTGAACAAATGTACCCACAACTACAGGTTTGCTCTGGTGCCTGGTTGGGGTTCTAGTTGTTATTTGTTTGTCTCTTTGGAACAAGCTGTTAGTTACATTCTGCTCTCCACCACGGTCTAAGAGCTTGCTTGAACCAAGGTTGGTAGGTTTCAGAGCCATTATCTCATTTCGCTGGTGCAGAGGGAAGCTGCTAGCAGCCCCTGGATCAGACATTCAGTGGAAGGCCCATGACACAGACCCAACCCGAAGGTTAATTTTTCCTCATTAGCATCTCCATAGTCTGCTTCTTGCAAGGGATCTCAGGTCCTTGCTGCTATTTTCTCCCTTCTCACTCTCTCTGACGAATTCACTCTCACTCATGGTCTCATCACAACCTTACATTCTGCTAGGTTCCTATTGAATCCATAGACTGATTGCTGAAAATCCATTTCATCAATTTCGAACCAGTATGCCTATTTTTAATCCTAGAGCCCCTCTCCTCCATCTGTAACTCTGTCTTCCATGCACCCCATTTACAAAGTGTTCTGCTTTATCCAAATTAGTTCATTTCCCCCCTTTTTCTTTCCTGTAGCCCCTCATTCTTTCATTGAGTTCTAGCAAAAGCAAAAGATACAAAATGGCAAAGTTTGATGAGTTGGGGGAGACCATCCCAGCTACCTACAAAGAAGCTGGAGGTTTGTAATGACAGAAAAAATGTGACAAAGAAAAGAGAATTACATTTGTGGCTTAAGTGGGAGAATGTGTTTGTGTGTCTATATCTCCGTGTGTTTTTAAGATTTCTTTGAACTGCTTTTGTGCTGACCCAACAAAGGCATTTGCTGAAGCTAGTCACGGTGTAGGAACTTTGAGTTAACCTCTTATATCAAATGAATCTTTTCATTTAGAGACCAATAAATCTCAATCTCTAGCTACTTTTTGTAGACCCAGCTTGAGTTCAATGAGACAAAACTGGGGCTTATAATAAAGGCCAGATAAACTTTGCCAAAGTTGCGTTTTCCCCCTCCTTTTTTCACCAACCTGAAAAACTCCCCCATCCAACAAATTAAAGCTCAACAAATAAAAGTAGCAGCTCTTCCTCAGTGAGCAGGAGGTTGGGAATTTCTTTAGCATTTCACAGCAAGCCTTTTGACTGAAATGGTTTTCCAAACGCAGAGGCCGAAATGATTTATAGTTCCTCAACAAGTCATTATTTGGGTGTGTTTTTTAGGTGGGGCTGAGACAATCTAATAATCAATGTAAGATGGGTGGGTGGGGGGATTGGCTATGACCAAAAGAAGAGTTAACACCAGAAACATGAAAGCCAGTCTGGTCTCCAGGGACTGAATTTGGGAAAGAGCCTGCACACGGCTGCTCCTGGGCCATAAAGAAATACATTGTTAACAACAACAAAACAGACAATGCCCTGAGCTCTGCCTGGATTCAGAGCTGAGCTACTTTCAAGATATTTTAGCAGCACTGTTCATTTTGATGGGGTTTCTATGCCATTTGAAATTCAACCTTTAGCCAGCCTGCTCATGGAGTATGGTTACACAATTCATTTTCTGATTTACTACCCCTCCTCCTGTATTTTCTTTATTTCCTGATGGCCTCCCATGGGGTTAATCTTTTTTCCCTTTCTTTTATATTTTCCAGTTTTGTTCTCCCCACAAACGACTCAGTGTTTTTCCTGTTTCTACTGATCACTCATTTGCTTCCTTTCTCTCTTTCCTTCTTTAAGAGACAGAGAAAAATAAAAAGAATGGGAAGGGGATTTCCAAATCGTTCTTTTCTAAGCATTATTAATTACTGTTACAAGGCAGGAGATTTTTAACCAATAACAAAGTTGTAAATTACCATACCACTGACTTTCAAATATTTCTCATTTGTCAGGTCTGATTGATTTGATTAATATTCCACTCTGAAATAATTTCAGCCACACTTATAATCATCTACACTCATGAAGCAAAGAGCAGACTATCACTGCTGTATGGGATCTGACCACTCTGCTTTTACTCTTAATGTGAAGTTTGGGGTTTTGTCCTGAGGCCGTGGTTCAGGGAAGGTGTACGGGCAGTTACAGTTTCAAGGATGGAGTGGACTGGCATATCTGCGTATGTTCAATTATTTATATGTAATTTTGAAAACTTTGTTCAGAAAACTAATTGTAGTGAAAGAACAAAACGGCATCATTTCCTAGGTCTCCCGAACATTTTATTTTTAAAAACTGACTATTCAAGGTTGAAGGAATTTTAAAACAATTCCTAAATCCAAGAAACTTATCCAAACCCTATTAATTCTTATCCTACGGGATGGCATTTCTGATAAAGAGTGAGCCTACTCTCTGCTCAGACCTATGGACCTATGGGAGACTCGGGTTACTGCTGGGGAAAAAGAGTGTGTGCCCCGGCAAGAGAGTGGGAGGGGCTCAGCAGAAGACAGGGGCAGCCAGAAGACTCCACTTTTGGAAAAGGTGGTTAAAGTTTCCCAAGGTCCTTTTCGGTTCCATCATCATATCCAGAATGCAATTTTTGAAGCTATCAATCCCTGCTGCCTCCAATACCTCTCGAGTTTTAATCTTAATTATATTATTAAGTGAAGTACTGTGCTGTCAGGGCATTGAACATGATTTATGACGTCTGTCTATTAAGGGATCGATTGTGAATATCGCTACCATCATCTATCAATATTCTCAAGCCGGGGATATTTCTCGCTCCACGGTTGTTATTTGCAATACCGAAATGATAGACTGCAGGCAAAGACTATTTCTTCTTCAGAGGACTAGCTTTTCAGGCGCTGCAGAGAGTTCGTGTGGTGAACCAGGAGACTCCAGAGTTCCAACCACATCTCACACCCAGAGAGAGTTTAAAGGTTTTTTTTTTTTTTTTTTTTTTGCTATTTTTGTTTTTTAATGTAAAAACCAGTGGATTCTCCTTTGGTAGAAGAAAGCCAGAGTCGTTTTTAGGAAAAGGAGTAACCTCTGCAGGTCAATATCAGGGAGTGTGCATTTCTAGCTGCCAGGTGATGTGCAATCCGGCTAGAAGGAAAAATCCGGCAACCAGGGGCCCCTTCATAGGAAGATGGCTGGATGGGGGCTGCTGAGGGGTTCTGGGGCTAGACTGTGTATTTCTGCAGCAGATGCCCGGTTGTACCTACGGCTGTGGATTCGGAGGTGTCCAGTTTCTGGGATCAATTAAGACTCGCTGGCTGAGCCCCGCTGCATCGCCGCTTTCACCTGCTCCTTCTTCCTCTGCAAAGGTGGAGGCGGATGCGAAAGACGTAGTGGCCAGGCCCAGAGGAGCCTGAACGCAGAGGCCTTTTGTCTCCAGACAGAGCGCAGCGCCTGCTTTTTTCCACTCTCACAGGGCACGGCGCTGGGTCACTGGCGAGTCTCAGCCTCCTGCGTTAGGGGGATGGGAGGAAGAGTCGGAGAATGGAGCAAAACTCCCGCTCTGGCGGCCTGGAGCTGGAAGCTGGAACACCCCAGCGGGGTGGGGCATGGAGAGCGGCCTGAGTGCCGCGCTTGGCCCCTGCCCGGGGTGCGCACCAGGCCGCCAACGCCCGGGGCCGCCTTCTGGGCTGCAGAAGCCCAGGAACCAGTCAAGCGCCCTCTGGCACCGCGAGGGAGGCGCACCTCGTCTGGCGCAGCGTCGCTGCGACCTGGGCGGGAGGAGGCAAAGGGCACCTGGCCCCGGGCTTGGCTGTGCGCTTGGCCTCGGAGCGCTGATCGCTCCCCACCTGCCTAAGCCTGGTCTCCGCGGCCCTCTCGGCTAAGTCTACGTTGCTTTAAGGACTTCAGCGCGAAGAAGAGCGAACAGGGCTAGAACCAGGTGACCTCCCTTCTGGCCTGGAAGCCCGCAGAGTTCGTAGCCACGGGGGACGGACTGGTGGTCAGGGGACGACCGCGGGCAGGTGGGGAGGAGGCCTAGGTCTGGCTCTTGGATGCTGGGAGCCCCCACCACCCCGGGAAAGGGAAGCAGAAACCTTGACTCCAGCCACACAAAGACACCAATCTGGCTGTCTGCATGCTCTGGCCCAGCCACCCAGCTCGGAGGCCTACCCTTGGCCACAATGGTTTGCCCTCAGGCATGGAGGCCCCAGAGACTGGTACATAGTAAGCGCTTAATAAATGTTAGGTGGCGATGTCAATCATTATTAGGCACTTCTGATTTCCTCCAGGAGCATCTCCCCTCTCACACATTTTATTCCAGGCCGGTAACTGCCTACCTAGCCAGGTCCTTAAGCACCACCACTCATACCCAGAGGCCCACCAGCTTCCTCTGCTCCCTCTGAGTCCTGGAGCTACAGCCCTCCACCCCTGACCTGCGAGAGAAAGCCAGAGACCCCTAGAGTTCCCCCCTCGGGGTGTTTTTCAGGCATGGGCCACCTGAGCAGAAGACACAAAAGCCTGAAGAAGGGTAAGCAGGGCTCTGATATGCCTCACCCGGGTCAGCACCAGAGGAGGGGAATTCCTGTTAAACAAGAACATTCTGGACAAGGAACTGATGGTTGGTCAGTTAAAGAGAGAGACTCCTTTAGTAGGAGATGGATGTGTGGGAAGAGTGGAGGGCACCCAGGGGCAGGCTGATGCAGAAGCAGCAATAGAGGCTGAGTCAGAGCATCGCAATGACACGTTTTTCTTCCAGAAAGAATTCTTTAGTTAAGCCTTTAATCGGCCTTCAGCGAGCAGTGAGTTGTGGGAGGTAGTGTCACTAAATATACATACAATGTTCATGTGACCAGATTTTAATCATTTATGAGCTTAATAAATACATATGCTGTCTGCTGATTCTTTTTATTATCAGCGATATTAATACTGTTTCGTTGTTGTTGTTTAAACGCGACTCTAGTACTGGCCAGTCCCCGGAGCAGTTGCAGGAGCCCAGGACTACTGTCACCTCCTGCGCTGCAGCTCAGACTTCAGCCTCCTCTCCTCTTTCCTCTTTCCCAGATCCCCCAGGCTGATGGATATCCTTCGGTCGGGGCCCTTTTTAAAGTGACCAATCCCTTATCAATACAGACTTTTCATCCTCTCTTCGTTTCTAACCATTTAGAAACGAAGCGCGAAGAGAGACCCAGAGGCAGGCCAGGCGGCGCGTGTCACTCGGCCTGAATTGCACCGTAATCGCCAAAACCTTGGCCTAATTTGCAGCTAATAGATCTCGAGCGAGGCGGTCGGGAAGAAACCAGTGGCTTTGGAGGGATCGGAAATTAAGGGACTGGAAGGAGGATGTGATTCATATCATTCTCCTCCTCCCCCTCCTGCACACAACCCTGTGTTTCCCGGCTGGGCCTTTGGGGACACGGCCCCTCGCTCTCCACGGCCTGTGCTCCTGTTGTTCGCTTCTCACCCTGCGGACCACTGTGTCTAGGGCGCCCTTCCGTGCGCTCAGACCCCGCGCCCTCCGACCGGCTTCTTCCAGTCCCCGGAAGGAGGCGCTGGTGCCCGGGTCGGCCTCTGGTCCCTCCCAGCCGACGTCCCGGAGCCCCCATTCACAAAGCCCCTCTTGGAAGAGGCGACACACACACACACACACACACACACACACACACCACGCACTACGAGAAGGGGAGTTTGATCTTGTCTCATTGGCGTCTCGGGTCTGAAAGGAAAATCGTTTGGGTAAACAGCCAAGCTTCCAGGCTTAACGCCCGGCTCCCGCCCCCGCCCCTCCATCCCCACCAGCTTCCCCCACTCCCCTTCAACCCCACCCGCCACCCACACTCGGCTCTGCAGCCAGGCCCCGAGCAAGCTCCGGGCCTCTGGGCGGGAGCCGAGGGCTCCCCGGGTTCAAAGGGCCGCAGCCCCGAGGGAACGCCCTTCTTGCTGTGCTCCTGGGGGCAGAAGCGGACTGCTGGGCGGTGGGACCGGCCTGGGCCACGGTAGGAACCGCGAAACCTCCCGCTTCCCTAAGTAGAGCTGGTCTCGTGGGGGGAGGGCGCCGGGGAGTTCGGAGCCCAGAGGGACATTTTCTCTAAGACCCATCGGAAGCCGAGCCTCGGCGGCTGGCTGCGCCTGGGAGTTCCGCCACGGGTTCTATGGGGCACGCTGGGCCCCACCAGGCCATCACAAGCGTTTGCACATTTGTGTACATGATCACGGGCGGGGGCGTTGAGCCTCTGCTGGCCTCCTCGGGCTCCGCACACCCACGGATGATTACCCGGCCCCCACCTCCCTCCCAGCGACCTCGGCTCCAGGAAAAGGCTTTAATCTGATATTAAGCGTTTTCCGAAGTTTCTTTCCAAAGGAGAGTTCTTCACTTAACTGGCTGTAAACATAATTAATAGTTATTAACATGCAAAAAACCTTTGGGGTGTTTAAAGGATAATGGTCTCTCTCTAGCTCACACTCTTAAACGTGGAGAGAACCTAGAAATTTGTAAATATTCTAATTAGATTATTAGAGCGGATTATACAGTGATTTTTCCCCATTCTCTAATGAAATTCTTCTCTTTCCTCCCTTCCTCTGTCTCCTGTTCTTTTTCTTTTTCTCCCAGTCTCAATCTCACTCTAATCCAGGAGTCATTAGCAACACCCTCTGGCTACATGTTTTGCATGAGTGAAACATTGTGACATAGTTGTAATACAAACTCTGCCGCCTTGCAGTGCATCCTGCGGTAGGAAGTGTAATAGCAATAAAAATCATTTTTCATCTCCAGGCATTATTGGGTGGGAAAAAAAAAAAAAAACAGAAAACCTGAATGTGAGAAGAGGAAGAGGTGGAGGAGAAAGAAATAAAGGGAGGGAAGAAGGGGGTGGGAGAGAGAAAGAAGCAAAACCTTTTCCAGTTTAGAACACCTTTTCCAAACTGTAGGCATGCACATTCACGCATGTCATTTTCTATGCTTTCCTCACCTCCGTTTTTGTCCCAGTTCCTCACTTCTGGCCCTCAGTGGGCCCCAGGATGCTCTTGGGAATTGCCTCCCAAGACTCCCATCAGCTGCCTTCTCTGCGGGTTAGCACCAACCCCCACCCCCATGCCCAGACCCCAAGACCTCCAGAGCTGGGGCCACCTCTCCTTAGCTGGCAGTTATTAGGGATGCTCATTCAAGTCCTGCTAGGAAATTAGGGCCTCTCTCCTGTGTGGTCTCAAAGGAATCTTTCCTAGTCTGATGGAGAGGAGACAAGCCAGCCAGAAATCCAACCTGGCTATTTTCCTGGTGCAGCCATGTAATTTCTGAGCAAGATCTGAGAGCTCCTAATCAGCAAGGAGGAGTCCTGGTTACAGGGACAAGGGGCACTCACTCTGTCCCCTGTCTGCCCTTTGGAGGCTCACCCTGCTAACTCAGGGGTCTGCCGAGTTTCAAGAAATGGTCTCTATGTTGGGATTACTCAGGCAGGGAAATACAGGGGCTTATACAACACCAAATAAACTCTACCTCTACCCTATGATCTCCAGTTCAGCTCTCACCGTTTGCAGGATCTACAGAGCTCCTTTCAAAAAAGGATATGAAATTTGTAATCAAAACTACATTAGGTAAAAATCCCACCTCCCATCAAAACAAAGAAACCACAGAAATCTTCACTTGTCCATGAGAGAGTTGCTCTACTTTTAAAACCATGTTTGGCATGAAACATTTGTTTTAACTTACAACACCCATCTCCAGGACTGTGCACTTTGAAAACAAATGGAAGCAAAGATTCACCAAACAAGTGGGTTAAATTTTTTGTATATTTTATGGTCGTGTGGATATAAGATTGGGGCAAACCTGTTAAGTTGTCAACTGGATTGAACAGTGTCAAGTGCCCAGTTGCACCTTGGAAAGAAAGGCTGTGTAATTTGCAATTCTTGCCAGTTGCTACTTTCACCTGCGGATAGGTGTACATGTTGGGAGCTACATTTTGTGGTTATTTAGTCAGCAATGCTGAAAACTGTGGGTATGATGTCTCAGCAGGCTGGCGACTGGCACTGCAGAGCCCTTCTAGTGCTGGACTGACTAGAATGAATGAATTCTGGTGGAAATCATAATGGAGAAGGGATAACTTTATAGGCACCGCCTCATGGGACGTATCTGCATTGACCTCAGCTGAATGACCCGAAATACACGGCGGCCGGAACTAGTGGCTTCCTAAAGCCCATGTCTCATTTATTTTATCGTTTCTAGGAAAGCAGCTCCCGAACTTGAGTGACTCCTTTAGACGTGGTGAAATTATGCCTCTATATTTTTCTCCTTCTCCTGTTACTTTCCCTTCATCCCGATGCAGCCACTGTGGGATCTGTCGGTCACAGATAATGGTTTTGAACCCGTCAAAAGGCCTGTGCGTTACCGCTTCTCTGAGAATTTCGATGAGGGAAAAAGTCCGGGTGACGTTCAAGTTAGGCTGCAGCAGGCTGGGAGGCTTGGCGGCGTCATTCCAGTTTCTGCAGCGAGGTGGCGCTCCAAGGTACTGCAGCGCTCGCGGGTTTTCGCCGCCGAGCGCATCCGCCGCCGCGTCCCCGCAGCGAGGCAGCGGCCACCGAGCAACGTTAACACGGGGTTCTTAAACCCTCGGCGCGGAAAGTCGGGAGCGCTCAGACCGTCCCAGGCCGAGCGGTCAGCAGTGTGGGCGAAGGCCCGAGGCCACGGCTGGGGAAGGCTGGCGGCGGCGGGGAGCGCGGTGGTGGCGAGGCCGGGGCACCCTCCGCGCCGCCGCTCAGAGGGAATCTTCGAAGTTCCCAGGCGGGGCCGACGCGTGGGCTGCGGGTCCCAGGCTCGGGGAGCGGCGCGCTGGAGTCAAGCCTCTCCCCGAGCGCACCGAGCCAAGCGCCCAATCCACCACAAGCTCAGACTCAGCTTAGGGTTTTGTTCGTTTTCTTTTTCAAAGAAAAAAAGAAAAGAAAAAAAATGCGTTCTATCGTTGTCCTCCAAACTAAAAAAGAAAAAAAAATCACAGTTTTTGGTTTTTTCCTTTCCTTTCTTCTTTTCTCTCACTTCCTTTTTCTTCCCTTCCCTTTCCTTTGATTTTCTGTAGGTTTTTAAAAATTCTTCCCTCTATCTTCGTTTATTTTTTCTGTACTTTTCCCCTATTTCTTAGAGCTGGTGTGTGTGTGTGTGTGTGTGTGTGTGTGTGAGAGAGAGAGAGAGAGAGAGAGAGAGAGAGAGAGAGAAAGTGAAAGTATTACCACCGGCTGGTAATACTATAAGACTTGGACGAATGGTAGCAAAATTGAAGAAACTATTTCAATTTATTGAATGGACTCCAGTGCGTATAATTTCGTTTCCAGGCTTCTGCTCTTTCTGGGTGTCTCACAAGCTCTGAGTCAAAGATGACCGGGAAAAAATGGCTCTCACTCCACCACTCCTAATCTTCGGTTGTGGGGGCCCTTTAAAATCATTTTTGAAACAGAGATAGAAATAATAATAGTAATAGTCCCAATGAACAGAGCTTCCTTCTGGCATGAATTTTCTCGTGGTTTTGCAGCCTGGTCAGCGGGACCCAAGGAACGCGCACTGGTGGCGCTGCTGCTAGCCTGGGGCCCTCCAGTCAGCAGCTGGTTCCCCGGGAATCCCCTGACCCCTTTTGCTGTCCCCTTCTCTGTGGCCCTGGGTCTCGGGCCTGGGCCCTCGCAGCCGCCGGAAGGCAGCCGCCACACTTCTCCTTTGAGCCGAATCTCCGTCCACCTCACTTTCCTTGAAGTTTTCTAGTATAAATGGAGGAATTTTCGGCCCAATTTAGAAGTCTGTAGAAACTCAAGGGTCAGGTCATTAGGAATGTTAACGCGGCCACCAAGAATTATAAACATGATCTGAAAGTCTCTTCCAATTCATTTCTTCAAGTATTTATTTGAGCTAAGTGATGAAAAGTGACAGTTGTGAAATAGACAGCTTTTAAAAGTAATGAAGTCAGATGAAGCTTTAACCTGTCGATTGCTATAAATCAACTTTGAAAAAGAGGAATGAAGAATGTTATTGGAGCACCGAACCGCCAGCATTTGCTGTGCGGGATGTGGACCTGGAGTTGGTCGGCGAGCACCTCCCAGGAGGCAGGACCCAGCAAGGCCCTGTCTCTGGAGTGTGGCCCTCAGGTGACATGCAGCCTTGGGGCCTGCAGTGCCCCAAAGGCGACATTTTGGTGTGGGGGGGAGGAGGGCTCCGTTTCCGTTCAGACTTTGCTCATGGGTTTGGCCCATGAAACGTGTCTGAGCAGGTGACTCCAGCCTTTAACATAGCTGGGAATCCAGCTAAACTGTCACCCATGGGGCTGAACCTGGAAATATAGATCGACGCCCAGCCCAGCTCCCCGGCTGGCTGAGGGTGTCTACTTCCTTCTCCTAGTCTGTTGGGGAAAGGCCAGGGCCTATATGACTCCCTAACTCTTAGAAATGGTGGCAGCAGGGTGAGGAAGATGAGCAGACTCAATTTTCCCAGGGATCGGTGGGTTGGGCCCGGGCTGAGTTATCTGTAACATTAAATGACTCTCTCCTGTGAGTGAAACCCAGGAAGGAGGGGTCCTGGGCTCCTGGAGGCTGAAGTCAGAATAAAGCAGGTGTCTGAAGTTCTTGGGGTAGGGGGGAGGAGAGAAGGGTCGCATTCCCGAAGTGCTCCCTGTCAGGGCATCCAGGATGCCTTTTGAGAAACATGAACAGGTTGGGTGTTCTAAAGTAAACTTTATACATTCTTTTGGAGATCTCAGTTCCCCGCAACTACAACTTCAATCATAGCCGGGCCTAGGGACCCTATCCTTTTCCCAGTGACTTCACCCCACTCTGTCCCTGTCTGCACTCCAAGCCTAAGGCGCGGAGAGTTCCCCGGGCCTCTGGCCCTTTTTGCCTGTTAGTCTCTTTCCTCCAAGACTCAGCGAGGTGGGGAGAGCACTCGTGCTCTTTGGAGAAATCAAGGTACCCAACATTCTCCGAGGCGAGGCTGCTTGAGCGCCAGCAACAGGTCCCGCCTCGCTTTCTTCCCTGGCTCCTCCGCTCCGCTGGCTCTCCATCCTCATTTCTGGGGTCAAATGGGAAAGAGGAAATAGTCGTCGACCCCTCTCCCCCTTGACTGTCCAAAGCAGCCTGAAGATGGCGAGGGGACTGTGCCTGGTCTTCTGGTAAATGCCCCATCGGGTGGTTCCAGAAATGGCCTGTGACCTGCACTCGCCTCGGAGAAACTCCAACTCTTGGCAGAAGACTCCGACTCGGAGGAGTCCTCTGAAGATGCGCCCCTGGAGAAAGTGCACCGCAGGGAGGTGAAGAGAACCACGCCCTCCCCCAGGCGCTGGCCAGCGACTCTCCGGCCAGCGAGGCTGGTGGCTCCATTCGGTCCCACCCCGCCCAGTGACTTTCTGTGGCTTTGGTGGGGTGCGGAGAGGTGAAGCCGATCTCAGGCAGCGACCCTCCCCTTGCAAGTCTGATTTCCCCTCTCTGGGGACATGGACACAGGAAGCTAGGCGCCCAACTCCGGCATAGGAGGCTCGGGCTCCCTTGGCGTCCAGCCCGCCCTCGGGGTCAGTGGAGCTGAAACCTGGTGTCCTCAGCAGGCTGCTCGGCCACCTCTCTCCCGTCCCGCTGGCGCCAGGCATCCCCGCGCCCCAGGCTGGGGCAGCGAGGGCGTGGAGGTCTCCTGGACCGGCCCGGGTGACGGCGGTAGGGAACCGGCCACTGCCATTTTCCGATCCCGAGCACGGAAACTCAACGGAGGGGGCCGGTCAAGACTCCTCCTCCACTCCACCCCGAGGCAGCCCAGCTAGGCTAGCGGCGGGTCTCCGCCCGCCCGAGCGTTTCCATAAATCAGGCCGCTGGCAGGCTGCTAATTAGCTCGGGCCGAAAAGAATAGAAAGAGGGAGAGTTCGGTAGCACACTGTGGGGTGGGGGTGGGGACTCAGTAGGTGGGAGATCAGAATTTCTCCAGGACCATTGGGGACTCCCTGGGGTACCTCAGCAACACCCCCACCCCGCACCCCCGGCCCAGACCACCGCAGACCACCTCCCCCCAGCCTGGGCCTCCAAGTAGGGGCCTCGGGCTCACAAGCCTTCCGCACTGCGGGCACCCCCGCATTCGACCTGGCCTGCCCACCCACGCCGAGGCCCCTTCTCCCACTCACTGAGCAAGCCCAGTGTTAATTGACTCCCCTCCTTGCCCCCTGCAAGATCGAAAGACTTTCAAAACTCATCTCCAAGTGTTTCCTCTTTAAGCCTAAAGCTTGGAACCACCGCCAGGCAAAGAGGGGAGCTGGGGCCGGGAGAAGAGTCAGTCACCTCTGGGCTTTGGGGCAACAAAACTTCCCCAACCATTGTGTGGGTTGTGGGATGCGAGGCAGCAACCCTATTCCTCCTCCCCCAGTGAAAGGCAAGACGGTCAATCAAGATTAAAAATAACATTAAAGTTGGATTATTGATTTCCATGTAAATTGCGAACAGAGAGACGTGGCGAGTCAGAGAGACTTCTGTTTATTTTCTCTTTTCCTCCCCCGTCCTTCTCCTAGCTCCGCGCCCCTCCCAGCCTTCCCGCCCTCAGCCGGGAAAGGACTCTGAGATGACATCACCACAGAGACCCGCGGCCTCCCCGCCCCCGGCCCCGGGACCCCAGAGCGGAGATTGACAGGTGTCGCTCGCGAGGACAATGCCTTCCAGGTGCCACCGTCACAGTCCTGTCCTTCTTAACCCGCCCTCTTTGCCCCTTCCCTGCCCACTCTCATACCTCCCCCCTTTCTCCTCTGGGGGAAGTTCTCACATTCCCACTCTCAAACCCCAGCTCCTTGCATCTGGGCACAGGGCCCCAGGCCTAGAGAAGCGGGCAGGGGGCCTGCACCGAGGGGCAGGGGTGGCGGAGGCTCCGCCTGCTGCCTGCCGTGGGGCCGCTTAGAGGTGCCAGGAACGCCCTTAAGTGTCCCGGCGGTGGCGGCCCGGGAGTGGGCAAAGAGGGAACATGCGGGTATTTTAAAGGAACCAGTGCGTCTCTGGACTTCCCTGTCTTAGCTCTCCACCCCCGCCCTCCCCTCCACACACATAAGACAACAGACGCGAAGATAATCCTGCCATCTGGCAAATCCCAAATTTGGCGACCAAGCTCTGAAAGCAACAGCGACGGCTCATCCCGGGAGTAGGTGGCTGATCCTGCCGGACCCTCCGGAGCTGGGGCAAGGGTGGTGGGCTCTGCCCGTACCTGCCCCCACCTCTGCCCCATCCCTGCCCTGACCGGGTAGACTGTGGGTTTTTTCTCTCTCACTGGGCAGCAGTTCTGAGGGTCTGGAATGGGAGAGCTGAAAGTGTGGGGCTCCGGCCGGACTTCCCACCAATGCTGCCTCAATGAGCTAAAACCCAAATTCCGTTTCATTATGGACAACCGAATGTAATTTATAGCTAGGCTGCCTGTCCGCGGCGATTTAGATCATTTGGTGATAAGGATTACACTTATTAGATTTCTTCAAAGCCGATGAGGGTTTTCTATTTTTTTTTTTCTTTTTTTTAAGGAGGGCATTTGTGCTAAATTGCCCAGTGCTGGTGTGATAACTGTCAAAAGTTTGACATCAAAGGAGCTAATATTATTCAGTTACCAGAGAAGCTGTCTGTCTAAATAGGAATATCTTAATTACTGCATCACAAAGGTAGAAAAGGGGTCGGAGCTGAAAAGGGGAGAGGCATTCAGCCGCTCCTTTTGATGCGCTATCTATATTAGACCGATGCTCCGCTCTTAATCAGGCCTAGTCCGATTTCCTTTCCTCTCCCGGCCGGTCCTCTGAACTTTATAACTATATGTAAACACGTTGTCAGTGGGGACATAATCTTCTCAGGTTCTTATTAGAAGAAATTTCCATCCTCTCCCGTTCTAGATTAGGCAGTGGAGTCCGCTCCATCAATGAAGGGACTAAGGTTTCGTGGACAATAATGTGGCAATTGTTGATGGTTTGTGACCCATAAAATGTGGAGGTGACTGTTCTGGCTTTGGTATGTAATTATGCAAAACACTTTCCATAAAGACTTGCCATTCGATCTAATGGCAGTCCCTGCGGTCTATTTCAAAAAGGGAGGGTCTATGTACAGAGAGAGAAAAGTAACATTTGTTTTAACACAGGTTTTATAGGGGGTATGGATAAATACAAACACATCACAACGCCGCCCAAAGTATTTTTTCGAGTCAAATTAAAATAATTATCAGGGGGTTTAATAAGTTAATCATAGCAACACGGCCCATCCAAACACACAGGGGAGGAGGGGTTCAGGCTTCAGCCCACCACCTCTCGACCTGGGACTGTGCTTGAGAGTGGCGACTCACCTCTGGGTTCTGCAGGGATGGAGTCGCCTCTGCCTCCACTCAGTCCACCTGTGTGCCGGGCTGGGCTCTAAAGTCCCGATCTGGGGCTGAGGTTGGGGGAGGGGTGAGCGACATCTCGACCCCAAAGTCTTGTCCCTGGAATTATTTGGCATGGGGCATTTTAACAAAGCAGCTCTCTTTCAAGAAGCGCACCCCCACCCCAATTCTATTTCCCTCAAGTGCCCTCAAGCTCCCAGGATTTAGGTACCCACAGAAAGCCAGCGGAAAAAGTCCTGAGACAGGAATGAGTCTCACTGGTTCGGGTGAAATGTCTAAACCTGGCGCACAGGCTCAGAGGGCCAGCAGTGGGGCACATTCCAAACAGCAAAAGCTGCCCCCAGCACTTTCTCAAACCTCCTGAGGTTTTGTTTTGTTTAAAAAAAAAAAAAAAAGTAATAAGGAGAATTAAAAAGGCCTGAAGGAGAAACGTGGAGTGAGATGGGAGGGTTGTCATTGGCTTGGACCCAGCCCTGGCCTCTGACTTAAAAAGAAAGTCTTCCTTTGGCACCCCACTGGCCCTTACCTTGCCTGGAGACGCGCCCCCCACCCCGCACTCCCAGAATTGCTGTGCGTTGAGCTAGGAGTCCTCGCCCTCAGCCGCACCGTGACGTTGGCGTGTGAGCACCGCAGTTGCGGGCAACAGGGGATTTTTCAAGGGGGAAATGATGATTAAAAGAGAGAATCATCTAAATATCAAAGTGACACATGCGGAGACCTAGAAGAAATATTTAAGCTAATGAAAAGCAAATAAAGAAGCAGACATTTAGGCTGGGAAATTAAATATTATGTTTAAAATGATGCTTTTGTGCGGGCTTGAAGATTTCCGATTCATGTACACATAATAAACACTCAGGTTTGTCATCTGGAGGTGCAAATCTGAAAGATATTCTGACAAATGAAGTGCTGGCAGAGAGAGGAATAAAGAGATCGGTGCCTGTCAGGGGTCAGGCAGCCTGAGATTGCTTCTAGAGATCTTTTGAAAATTTCACACGATTGAAGGCTTAGGGGCTTCACTGCGTTCGCATTTCAAACTCAGATCAGTGGAATCACAATCAAAAATAGAGGTCTGAAAAATTTTGATGCAAAGATGGCCACGGGCTGCAGGGCTTCTCTCACTAGCTCTCTCTCTTTTTTTTTTTCTTTCCAAGACAGACACCCTGACATGGCTGTGATCCTTTGGATGACAGAGTTGTCAGAAAAGAAAGAGAAAATTGCATCTTGTCTGGTAACTTCCTTTCAGTCAAAAGGAATTTAGGGTCTTATTTCCAATAAAAAAGAAAAAAAAAGATGATTCATTTCTAGCAAGCATAGGATGCTCAAAAGAGTCTCAGATTTCATAATTAATGATCTACTCCTCGACATTTAGGTGTGATTCACCTCTTCATTTATCCAGATTAAGATATAATTTCTCACTCACTTTACACTCTGGCATTACAAAACTTGTCTCAAGTTTTCAACACTATCATTTGTATACACAGTCAGGTGTATGAACGTGATTACATGTATATACACTTAAACATATATGTGCACTCACAACTTTAACCCCCAAACCTGGACATTGGCCTGTTTGTCTGATCTTCTATGAGCGTTATTGTCCACCTCCCAAGATGTCAGCACTTTCCGGTTTGAACAGGACACAGAAAAATCAATTGTCTCTGTGATTGATCTGGAGGATGGGTGGGAAATAAGAGGACCTGGGCACTAGGATTCTATAAGACCAAATCAAACTAAGGAACTCTGGAATAGAACCAGGCTGAGTAGATGCAGAGGAGCTGGCAAGACAGCCAGGGGACCAACTGGAGAACACCTATTTGCTATTGGCTTGGCCAACTTTAGGGTGAGCAGAAAAAGGACCAAGTTAGCATCAGTTTGTAAGTTGTAATTTTTACCTGACTGTTTTAGACAAATGAACAAAGTATTTTTTGAAACAATCTGAATTATAGTCGAGTTGCATTCACTTTCAAACCAACATGCACAGATGTTGGATTCCTGAAACCTCTCCTTAAGTGCATACCTTAGGGGATCTCTGTTGAGGAGAGACCCCACAGTGAAGAAAGAGGACACTTGTATTAAAAAATGTCTCCTGTTTCTTGAATTACAGACTCAAATCGCTAATAATATGTGTTGTTTCCACACATGGTCAGAAAGGGGAAAGTGTAATAGTTGCTCTAAGTGGATTTATAAGTTCAAAGCTTTTACTCTTCCAGCTTCTTCAGGCTGGGGCAGTCACTACGAACACCTAGGAACTGGAGGCAGAGGCAGAACCCCAAAAACTGCTTGGCAGTCTGGACGGGGCCCAGACAAATAGCTCTGGTATGCCAAGCCAGGGAGGAGAATTTTGCCCTGGAACCCTGAGTTTGGTGACTCCAGGAAGAGGGCTGGGGAGGTGGAGAGGAGTGTGGGTGCACCTCAAATCTCACATTTAGAAATATCCCAGACACCCACAGTTGCAATTCTGGTGGAGAAATTCCCACTCTAGAGCTTTGGAGGAAAGCAGCCAACGTCAACGGGACAGCCACGATCCTGAGATCGGCTTCTCCAGCCCCCCCATACCGTTCACAGTAAGGGAATAGACAGCAGGTCCTAAGTGTAACTTTAATGCACTTGAGCAGAGGTACAAACGAAGGATAGTCTTCTCTTCGAGGAAGGGCCACCCACCGGGGGCTCAATTTCGCTTTTTCTAAGTCTCCTACGAAAGACTGAGGCCCCTAACCGGGCTTTAAAAGCGGGGTTTTGTGCAGTGAGTAGGATGGGGCCCGTCCTGGTGTCGAGGAGAAGCACTAGAAGAGAAAAACGGGCGGCAGGATGACCGCACGGGAGCAGGGAGAGGTAGGAGGGGGCCCTCGGCCGAATGGGGACTGTGCGGCCTCGGAGCCCGAGCCGCGAACTGGCCCCAGCAGGAAAGCCGTGCAGCCCGGCCCGGGTTCCCTGGGATGCACGCCACTGCGGGCGTGCGGAGTGCCCGGGATGTCCCCTGAACTAGGCCGGAGAAGGATTCAGATCTCCTCTGGTGGATGTGGAAGGCCTTGGGATAACTCTTCGTGAGAATGCAGAGCTGGCAGGAGCCTCGGGAAAACACACACACACACACACACACACACACACACACACACACACACACACAAAAGTGTTTATGCACACACACACACACACACACACACACACACACACACACACACACACACACACACAACGAGCGGTCCTGAGGGCTGCCTAGTTTCCCCACAAAACGGGGTTTTTCTGCAGCCACGAAGGGCGGCGAGACTCAGGCAACTTGGACCCGGGTAGGGACCTGCACGGGATGTACTTTTTGAAACTTCTTACGTAGGAACTCCAGGGGCGGGGACGAGGGAGGAGGCAACCCCAGATCACAGGCTGCCGGCGACCTCCGGTTATAGTGATGGGTCCCCTTTTCGTGCCATCGCCAGCCCAGGGAGCCGAAGACTCGCGACTAGTATTTCTCTCTCCATCCCATTTGCACGGTAACCCGCCCCCATAAAAAATAAAAAATAAAAAAATGTCAGGGTCCAGCGGAGAATTGCAAACATGAGGTCAGAGGCTGAGCAGAGCTTGAGATGAAACGGCGCCTGTAGATTTAAGAGCAAACAAAGCCGAAAGCAACCCTAACTATTCTGGCTGCGCCTGAGCCAGAGCGTCTCCTGTGCGCCGGGGGCGGGGCGGTAGCCGCATTCTTTGCTTCGGGTCAGGAACTAAATCCAGGGCTGAGCCCCAGCTCGGTTCTGTTCCCGAGTCGGGACACCCCGAGTGCAACCTTCTCCTGTGCTCTGTCCTCCTGACCCGACACGCTGGTTGTGGGGGGCGCCACTGGTAGCAAGAAACGTTCCAGGCGCAGGTGGGCCGCCAAGCGGGGCTAGAGGCTGGGCAGCCGTGGCCCAGGCCAGGTCCCAAGTGCGGGGCCCTGGGTCCTGCCCCCTCTGGGAGTCAGACACAACCCGGTCCTAGCCAAATGTAGAATCGGGAGAGAGGAACCTCCGGAGGCATCTTCTGGCTGTGTTACAACCAGCGCGAGAAAACTGAGCATTCCCTGGCTGTCGGGAGAGGTCTGCTGCCCTGGGGGGCCGCGAGAACGCAGTGGGACACCTGAGTTGCCATTTTGGCCTTTCCTAAAATAACGTTTTTTTAAAAATTACTAAACTAAAAACTTTAGGCGAGGCATTGCCCTTCTTCTCGTTTTGATATGACACCCACTAAATAAAATCTTCTTTTAAGCTATCTTCACTCTAACTTCAAAGGAGCGAATGCTAATTTTACCTTTATTTAAATGATTGCAGGGGCTGACTTGTGAGGGATTCTCCCCTTCCTCCAGCCTTCCCTCCAGATTTTAAAATGTGGAGTACAGTCATGATTTAGCGGCACTCTGGAAAGCCAGCCGCTACCTCCCCTATCCCCATTTTGCCCTTTTCCCCCCCTTTGGTTGATATTAATTTCATGGAATACTATTTAAAGTTTACCATGAAATGCACATGCTATAACACAAGTGGCCAGTTATTGCCAACGAACTAGGAGTGGAAACACATCAGGAGCAGGCTTGACCTTTCCTTGGATGCCTGCAGACCACGCCAAGTGGGCACCATGTCCCCATAGGAGGCTTCATGATCTAAGTCCAGATCTAAGCCTGAATGACCACACCCCCAGGAATCTTTGCCACCGAGGACTGAAGCTGTGTTCCTTGAAGGCAAGGGCTTTAGCCACGGAAGGGAACGCGAGGAACTTCGGGCAATCTTTTAGACGCCACGTTCCATTTTTAGGATCTCTTGCCAATTTCTCAGTGTGTTTCTGTCCAGATAGACTAAGCTCTTCCGAGTTAATTAACCTGTGGTAGAGCCACAGTTAATACGGAGCGAAGACAGAAAGGGGAAAATTCAGAAGGAAGCGGGAAAATAAAAGTCATGTGTGTCTAGCCGTATTCTTTTACACCGCTCTGTCAGTTACCGACTTTCCAGCTGCGAGGACGATGCGCGCCATTTATTGTAATTGAATTGCTCTTATAACACCTTGCAAGGGGACAGCAGTGCGTTTCAAAAAAAGTTGCGTGCACGGCCAGCAGTTGCCTCTGCTCCTCCTGGAGTCACTGGTTGCCTGCTAGATAGAGCTGCCTCACGGGGATGGGGACACAAGGTTCAGTGGGTCCTTGGCTGGGGCCAGAGGAACTTGGTTTCAGGCGAATTCGTTCCTGGCATTCGGTGTCCCTGGGTTTGCCTGGGGGTACCAGGGACTCTTAGTGGGCCAGAACCCAAAGCTAAACCTGTATAGGGGATATGGGTAGGACCTGAAATTGCAGATACATAAAAAATCAATATGTGGTGAAGAGTAAACTGCGCGCAGCGACCAAGGGCTCTGCCCTCCCTCTCTCAGTCGATTTGGAAGCAGGGAAGCTGCCCGCCGCGGGGGTAGGTGGACAGAGCCAGCTTCCCCACCCCCTTTGCCCTGCCTTGGTGGGGCCTCTCCGGAAGCAAACTCGCCTTAAGGAACTAGGAGAGCTTCCTGCCCGGAGCTAGAAACCCGAGGTTGGGGCTCCCTGCTGAATGAGACATTCGGTCCAGTGCTCCCCGACCCCGCCTCAGGCGTCCCGCGCTGCTGGGATCCATCTCCCCAGCCCGGCTTTCTGCTCTGCCAGCCGGGGAAGAAGCTGGGAGCTGCAGGATCCGCCAAATCAGTTTTTCAGACACAGCCTCTGATCTCTTTCCTTGGCCTGTCGAACCTGTGTCACCTCTCCCACCATTTGTCTCCTCTCCTCTATCCCCTAGCAGTGTTCTCGTTTGGATGAGAGGGCCCGGTCATTCTCTCTAATACTCCTTGTCCCTGGCTGACCCCTCTCGGTCCCCACAGAGCTCCACAAGCACAGAGAGCAAATCATAGACTCTGATGCGCCCCAGGACAGCCACGGGCTCCCAAATTTCAGCACCGCCTTGGGGGTAGTCTCCAGGAGCACAACAGGCTGAAAGAAGTGGCTGGGAGAGGGAGGACCATCTTTAAGGCTAGCTTTAAAAGGAGGCCGTAAAAGAGGTAAGGCAGGGCCAGGCGATGTGGCTCTCACCTGTAATCCCAGCACTTTGGGAAGAGGGGGGCGGATCACCTGAGGTCAGGAGTTCGAGACCAGCCTGGCCAACTTAGTGAAACCCCCATCTCTAGTAAGAAAAAAAAAAAATTAGCAGGGCATGGTGGTAGGCACCTGTAATTCCAGCTACTCGGTAGGCTGAGGCAGGAGAATCCCTTGAACCCGAGAGGTAGA
>NW_016107334.1:6610735-6668246 GCF_001604975.1 Cebus imitator
GCAAAGGAAATGAGTTAGAGGTTAAATGCACCTCACCAGCGCTGGGAGGGTGTCCAGAGTACTGCTGAGAAGAGGCATTGGCCCCAGAGGGCACTCCATGGAATTGGGGGTGCTCAGTCTTGCCCACGCAGGTCTGGTGGAGAAGGCAACCTTTCACACTCAGCTGGACCCCCTGCTAGGTGCATGGTAGAAATAAGTGAGTCTCAAAAGTATTGTCCAGGGGAGTTGAGATTGCAATCCCATGGCAGGGCAGGGAGAAGGAACAAACAGTCCTCGGGAGGAGGAAATGTCCTGGAGCCTAGCCCTCAGCAGCCGGGCAGGGAAGCCATGTGGCTGTCATTTAGGATTCACTTATCATGTGTCTGTGCCCCAGCGTACCAGGGCCAGTGAGATGGGTGGAAGATGGTTGTGGAGGGGAGGGGTTGCCATCCATTACACTCCAATATGACTCCAGTTGGTCTCTTTTCCCAGGGGATTCTTCAGCTTCCTTTAGGGTTTGCTAGAAATAAGGTTATTTTTGCAACCAAAAAACCCTTTGGTCTCGGAGGCATCTGCAACTGAAGCATTTCTCTTGGGTCCTGAGAGCTGGAGGGCATGCTGTAAGCATAGGCACCCACTACCAGACACCTACAGCTACTTTTCTGCAAAACAAAGTTCTGTTCCTTTCCTGTGTGACTGGAAAATTGGGTGTGGGAAGATTCCCCTCTGCGAGTCCTTGCCTGGCTTCCTGCAGAGTGGAACAGGTTGGAGGTGGAGTTGGAGAGGGCGGTAATAACTGTAAGAACTCAGGAAAGCAAAGCTCTGGCTTTGATGGGGAGGCCTTGAAGCCCTGTTGGAGGTAGATTGCATTAAGGCTCAGCTGAGAGCAGGGGAAAAGCAGGTCCCACCCAAATGCATTTGGACTCTGTTTTCTCTGTGGGAAGCTGCAGAGTCTTCCATTTGCACCTAGGTGTCTGAGAGGTGAGACAGGCTGGCAGCTGCTTCTTTGAAATGTGGTGAGCACTAGCAGATGCCCCAGGGAGAAAGTGCTTCCTAGTGTGTTAACGACTCAAAGACCAAGCCTAAAGCTCGAATTGGGTCAATAGCAAGGCCATCACCCGGAACCTCAGCCAAGGCAGGGCTTGTGCTCCACAGCCAGGGCTCCCACCTCTCTGCACTGCTCCATCTATCCTGGATGCTCATCTCTGCTCCCCAGGTCCTGACAGAATCCATGCCCTTCCATTTCTGACCTTCCCATCTCTAGACTTTCCTCTGCAGAGAATTTTCCCTTGTCCTAATGTTTGCAAACAAAATTGTCAACAGCTACAAAGATTCGTTTGGAACAGATAGAAAGAATAATAGAAAGAAGGAGAGCTGACTAAGTCAGGAACCCTGCTCAAAGCTAAGCTACTTACCTGCCTTATCTCTCTCTCTCTCTCTCTCTCTTTTTTTTTTTTTTTTTTTTTTTGAGATGGAGTCTCACTCTATCACCAGACTGGAGTGCAGTGGTGCCATCTCGGCTCACTGCAACCTCCGCCTCCCAGGTTCAAGAGATTCTGCTACCTCAGCCTACCGAGTAGATGAGACTATAGGTACCTGCCACCATGCGCCGCTAATTTTTGCATTTTTAGTAAAGATGGGGTTTCACCAGATTGGCCAGAATGGTCTCTATCTCTTGACCTTGTGATCCACCTGCCTCGGCCTCCCAAAGTGCTGTGATTACAGGTGTGAGCCACTGCGCCCAGCCCTGTCTCTTTTACAGCCTCACAACACCTACAAGACAGAAATACTACTATAAGTCAACTTTTTGCTGCTGGGGAAATGGATGCTTAGCGAATTTAAGTGCCTTGATCAACCAAACCTAGCCAGCTAGGAACAGGCCAGGCCTGGGTGGAACAGGGCTGGCCCTTCTGGCTGCCAGCTGTGGTCCCAGACCGGACTCAGGAGAGAAATCAGATCATTTGGATGGCTAAATGGAGCTTCTCTCTGGGGCAGAGCAGAGCTCATCCCAGGAGAGCTATCCCAGCCTCCAGGGAGCCAGGCTGAGGCTTCCTAGCAGTCTCCAGTGCCATGACCGCTCAGCTGAGAGGTAGGAGGCAGGAGGGCAAGCGATCCCTCTCCACAGCACAGCCTGCGGCTTCTAGGGCACTGAGTCAGTGTGACCTTGTTCTTTTTGCATCTTAGAGATGAACGAGGGGTACTTGCTGTGCTTTGTCCCCGTTAAACAGGTGTGTCCCCATTAAATTTTACCTTTGTGAAAATCCATTAAATGATCACTTGCATTTGGAAGAGGGCGAGAGGGAAAGATACAGGAAAGCACCTATAATATGGGGCAACATGTTACTCCTGGGAGATGAACACAGGTTGGTGGATGGTTAATGGTGCAATCTGCCCCATGGAAACAAGCACATTTCAAACACTCCAACAGGCTCCCTGTTATGATGGGGAGAGACACCGAAGGAAACACACACGGGAGAATTTTCGTGGTCTTAAGACATCCCATTTTCCTTAGGGGACCCAAGGAAACAAGTTTTCAGGGTGGGGCACAGGGCTGTCCATTTATAACTACCTGTCTGCAGGTGGCAATGGAGGGACAAATGGCGAAGAGGACATCTTTCTGCTTTCTCCTTTTAATCTACTTTCATGCTCTTTTCACAGGAGTTTTAGGAGGAATTAAAGACTTTTCAACTTTTTTTTTTTTCAGCTAGGAAAGCAGATTAAGCCTTTTGGGTAACAACAGATTTCTGTAGTAGCAAGGAGAGAAAGCCACTAATTATCCTACAAAATTGGTGTGGATGGTGTTCACCCTAAGATTTTGCTGTTTTTTAGTTTTGCCTTTTTCATCTTTCTCATGAAGGTGGTTTCTTAGGCTAAGGAGGTCCATGTTTAGTGAATTTGAGAAAATACCCTCTCTCTCTCTATATATATATATATATATATTATACACACACACACACACACACACACACATATAATACCCTACAAGTGTGTAAAACGCTAAGCCACTTACCTGCTTTATCTCTTTTACAGCTTCACAACACTTATACAACAGAAATACTACTATAGTCAACTTTTTGCTGCTGGGGTAACTGAGGCTCAGTGAGGTTAAGAGGCCAAGCCCAGTCAGCTAGGAACAGGCCAGGCCTGGATGGGACAGGGCTGGGCCTTCTAGCCACCAGCTCTGGTCCCAGACTGAACTCTACATATCTATATCTTTATATTATCCACATATTACACACACGCATATATATTTTAAGAATACCCTACAAGTGTGTCTTAGCATATGTATATATATTCATTCAAATAACAAACAAAACCCATGGCTATCCTGATATGAGCCATGTAGGGCCAGGCAAAGCAGTTGGAAGCAAGTGAACCATATCAGGCCGATTCTATCTGTACCCTATCACTTCTCATATTAAAACCTATAGCATCAAGTATTACCTCTAATCTGAAAAACCTCTTAGCTGTGTGATCCAGGCATGCTCCTACTTTATTTATTTGTCATATAATTTAACTCTGGCAACTACATATGACAGAATTAGTTATATTATCCCCATTTTATAGATGTGAACACTGAGGCACAGAGGCACAGAAAAGTCAACTCACATGCCCATAGTCATACACAGCTAGTCAGTAGCAGAGACAGGGTTTGAATCAAGGCCATCTAAGCACAGAGTTTCTGCTCATAAAATCCATATCACAGGCCGGGAGCAGTGGTTCACACCTGTGATCCCAGCACTTTGGGAGGCTGAGGTGGACAGATCACCTGAGGTCAGGAGTTCAAGACCAACCTGGCCAACATGGGAGAAACCCGTATCTACTAAAAATGCAAAAATTAGCCAAGCATAGTGGTTGTGCACCTGTAGTCCCAGCTACTCAGGAGGCTGAGGCATAAGAATCACTTGAACTGAGAGGCAGAAGTTTCAGTGAGCTGAGATTGTGTCACTACACTCCAGCCTGGGTGACAGAGAGAGCGTCTGTCAAGAAAAAAAAAAAAATCCATGTCACAAAGTTTTACATTTCAATCAAGTCTGTGGGAAGGCTATATGCAAAGACATTTCTTGTTTCAAAAATACATTCTTTTGGTGGGGATTGGGTGGATTGAAAGGCAAGAAATGTGAAGATAGTTGTATTCCCTCTCCCACCACAAATCGCCTCAACTCTTCATTCCATAAGTCTGTCTTCAAAATTTTCACTGCCTTGAAAGATTCAAATGCTTTTTCTGTCTCAGGTGTAATGCCACGTGCATCGTTTTTCACAAATGTTCCGAAGACTGCCTGTTTTCTTTCCTGTTTTGCTGCCTGTTTGGAATCCTTTTCTCCTCTGTGAGAAGGAGTTTTGCATGCCCCTCACAGGCATGCTACTGCTCAGACAGACCTACGTGGATGCCAGGATGCTAAGGAGTCAGCGCCTTGTTCTCTGGGTAGCTGGCTCACGCTGGTTCTAACAGTGCCTATTGATGCAAACCAGGATTTTGGAGCTTGGTTCACAAAGTTGAGACAACTGCAGCTTTCTTGGTTTTGGTCAGCAGGGTACTGGAAGTCACCTGAAAGTATACTTTCAGCCAAACTGAAGGGAAAATCTAAAACAAAGTAAACTGGTGACTCAGATTCAAATTTGGTAGCTGGATGCAAGCAAAAGTTACTTCTCCATGAGGCTAAGCATCTAATATCCTAAGTCCACTGTGAAGCAGAAATCATTGTACCTAGTTATTCTTTTGTTGATTCACAGCAACAGAGAGATAGTGTTCAAATCTTCAGCTTGTAAAAATAAACCATTTAAGTGTGTGTTACTCATCTGGACATTCAAGTGTGTGACCATCTGGAGATGGTCAGCCTGTCCCAGGGGAATATTCAAAGTCAAGATCAGCGGTGTCTACCTGGTTATGCCCCAGGCCTATTCCGGATTTACAGCTTCCTGGTCTGGGAAGTGGGTCATGGGATATTTGGAGGAGGTGGAAGTGTGGGTGGAACCAAGAGTGCGAGCATGTAGCATGGAGAATGCAGGAATCTAGTAGGTGAAGAAAGATTCTTCTCCTATACAAATGGAAACTTGCTCATTTGTGCATTTATTTAACATCCACTTATTAAGCAGGCAAGATGTGGCCAGCATGGTACCAGGCACTTGTGGATACAAACGTTGATAAGTCACAGTCCCTGACCTCCAGCAGTTTTTAGGTCAGTGAGGGAGAGGCAAGAAAACTGATATGATTTAGTATAATATACCCTGGTAATTGGTACATAGAGCTTTGGAAGTTTGATAGCGTGATCACTCCTGCCATCAATAACTGCCTGGGAAAGACTTCACAGAGCAGACGATTTTGACTTAGGCCTCAGAAGACAGGCAAGGTAGGAGCAGAGCAAGGGTGAGAAAAGAGACAGATGGCAATTCCCCTGGAGGGAAGCCCAAAGCAAAGGTGGAGGAGGTCAGACCATTTTTTTTTTTTTTTTTTTGAGACGGAGTTTTGCTCTCTTGCTCTTTCTTGCCCAAGCTGAAGTGCAGTGGTGTGATCTTGGCTCATTGCAACCTCCGCCTCCCGGGTTCAAGTGATTCTCCTGTCTCAGCTTCCCAAGTTAGCTGGGATTACAGGCTCCTGCCACTATGCTTGGCTAATTTTTGTATTTTTAGTAGAGACGGGGTTTCACCATGTTGACCAGGCTGGTCTCGAACTCCTGACCTCAAGTGATCTGCCCGCCTTGGCCTCCCAAAGTGCTGGGATTACAGGAGTGAGCCATTTGGCCCAGCTCAGACCATGTTCTTATTTTTCTTCAGGGGGACAATCAAAGATACTGGAATTTGAGTAAATAAGCTATAGGTTTCTCACATTGTTCTTTATAGATTTTTTTCCCCCTCCACAGAGTCTCACTTTATTGCTCAGAATGGAGTGCAGTGGCATGATCATAGCTCACTGTAGTCTCAAATCCCTGGGCTCAAGAGATCCCTGGACTGCCTTGGTTTCCCCAGTAGGTGGGACTACAGGCACACACCATCATGCCTGGCTAATTTATTTTATTTTTATTTTTTGTAGAGACAAGATCTTACTATGTTGCCCAGGCTGGTCTCGAACAACTGGCCTCAAGTGATCCTCCCACCTAGGCCTCCCAAAGTGTTGGGATTATAGGTGTGAGCCATCCTGTCAGTTCTGTCACACTGCTCTTCATTAGGGTGTGTCTTATCGCTGTCATGTTTCATGGGGAATGAAGAGAGGAGTGGATTTGAAACAGTTTCTAGGAAGATAGAGTTTCTTTTTGTCAAATATAGATTTCTATTTAGAGGGAGTAGATTCAGCTCTTTTTGTCCTGGGGATTTACCTGAAGGCTTTAGGCAGAGAGAAGGACACATAAAAGTAGACAAGGTTGATCAGAGATTAGTATATGGAGAGCTATGGCAAAAAAAAAAAAAAAAAAAATCCTGTCAGAACGTATTCCTAACTTTGCACAAATGCCAGAAGTACTGGTACCTCTGGCTTCCTCCTCAGTGCTTGTGCTGATCAGAACAGATACAACATGCTGTTTTGGTTAGTTCCCTATGTGTCTCTCTGTCCCTCCGGGCTGGAAGCTCCTTAGAGGCTGGGAGTACGGCCGATTCACTTATGTTCCCAGCCCCTGGAATAATGCCAGGCACACAAGTGCTCAGTACATTATGAATGAATGTATGATGCAAGTTTAGAATATTGATTTTTAATTTGTGTTAGTGATAGCTGAAGAATCTGAATATCTTTTTATGTTTGCATTCGGGGTTTTTAATTGGGATTGCATAAAGTAGCAGTTGTCCAACTGGCTCTTATTTATGGTGGGACCAATCTGGCAGAACCGAACAGCCTGGATGCAGATGTTAAACTTCATACTGTCCCTGGACTTTGGACAGTCACCTCCAAGAAACTCAAGAGTACCCAATGTGAACATCACTGTCCAAGAGGCTTTAAATCAATGTTGTCACATTTGTTGCTTGAGTCACTTCTCGGAGTGATAGTAAAGTCTCAATTATGCTCTTTGTATTTGTTATTCTACAATTCAGAGCCATGATAGAATCTCACAGGGCTATAACGTAGCCTTTGTGCACATGTTTTCTTCTTGTAGTTGTTATTTGTCATTTTACATATAGTCTGAGCATGAGTCAAGTTACTTTCTCAGTTGAACTAAAGAGTGGGTTAAGAAGACAGTATCTGACCTTGCTAGGTGGCTCATGCCTGTAATCCCAACACTTTGGGAGACCAAGGTGGAAGGATTGTTTGAGCCCAGGAGTTTGAGATCAGCCTGGGCAACATGATGAAACCCCACCTCTACAAAAAAAATACAAAGATTAACAGGGCATGGTGGTGTGCACGTGCAGTCCCAGCTACTCGGGAGGCTGAGGTGAGAGAATCACCTGAGGCTGGGGAGTTGCAGGCTGCACTGAGCCATGATTGTACCGCTGCACTCCTTCCTTGCCCCATAGCTTCCATATAAAGTTTGAATAACTTAGGGAATGGCAGTCACCTGGTTTCTTAATAGTTAGGATCTTACGGTTACTGTCCCAGGGAAAGGTCAAGATCTACAGAGGTAGAGAAATTCATCCAAGAAGTTCTGATGCTCTTGTTTTCACCATAGCTCTGCATTTTAACATTTTCCAAGGTAGACACCAATTAGATCTCGGAAACAAGCTTGAAGAAAAGCATTACATGAGATCAAAACACGATCAGCTCCCTCTGAATTCTACCTTATGTTTTAGACACTCTATTGGCTCCCTGGCTTGGAGTAATTTCAAATTCCCACTGGCTCAGCGGCAAGACATCTTCTTACTCTTCTTTTCTAAAAATATTCTTCTTAAAAAAAAATCTCCTCACCACTTTCTCTCTCTTGTGATTTCTCCTTTAAGAATTCAAATTGCAAAGGACTTCACAAGTGAAATAGAATACATTTTTGAGCATTATGTTTACTGCTGTTCATAGCTCTAGGGAGCAGTAAACATTTTCAGTAAAGAAATTTATAGCTTTTGTTTGCTTTGAGTTGAAAAGACCATGTCAGCCTTGATAATCATTTCAGAGATGCTGGCTTGTGTCTTCGTATCCAGACAACTGAGGTACTATACAAATATCATCCAGTCACCAGCAGATGACTGACTCAAAGACAGGCCAAATTTTGAGGGTTATGGGACTCCAGTAACAAGGACAGAATCAAACTCTCTTATTATCAATACTAAACTATAACTCCTGAGAGGCTGTTATAAGAGACTCAGATCAGATTAAATGACAAAAATGCAAAAGATGGGAAATCTAGCTTTTGGTCAATTAGCAGTCCTCCTGTACTGGGTGACAAGTCTATAAAAAAATGGATTACTGCCACATGAGGTGGCTCACACCTGTAATCCCACCACTTTGGGAGGCCAAGGTGGGCAGATCACTTGAGGTCGGGAGTTTAAGACCAGCCTGACCAACATGGAGAAACCCTATTTCTACTAAGAATACAAAATTAGCTCGGCATGGTGGCATATGCCTGTAATTCCAGCTACTTGGGAGGCTGAGGCAGGAGAATTGCTTGAACCTGGGAGGTGAGGGTAGTGGTAAGCCGAGATTGTGCCATTGCTCTCCAGACCGGGCAACAAGAGTGAAACTCTGTCTCTAAATAAATACGTAAATAGATAGATAAATAAATGGATTACCTGGGCACCATGGCATTTGCCTGTAGTCCTAGTTACTCAGAAGGTTGGGGTGGGAGGATCATTTGAACCCAGGACTTCAAGTCCAGGCTGGGCAACACAGTGAGACCCCATCTCTAAAATTTCTTTTTAAAAAATGAGTAATCTTTCTCTCTTTCTTTTTCTTTCTTTTCTTTTCTTTTTCCTTTCTTTCTCTTTCTTTTTCTTTCTTTCTTCTTTCTTTCTTTCTTTCTTTTTCTTTCTTCTTTCTTTCTTTCTTTTTCTTTCTTCTTTCTTTCTTTCTTTCACTTGCTTTTTGAGAAAGGGTCTTGCTCCGTTGCCCACACTGGAATGTGTGGCCTGATTATAGCTTACTGCACTCCTGACCTCCTGGGCTCAAGTGATCCTCCCAGCTCACCCTCGTGAGTAGCTGTTGCTATAGGTGCTTGTCACCACACCCCATTAATTTTTAATTTTTTGTTGAGATGGGGTCTCACTATGTTGTCCAGGTTGGTCTAGAACTTCTGTGCTCAAACAATTCCTGCTTCAGTCTCCCAAAATGTTGGGATTACAGGCATGAGCCACTGTGCCTGGCTGACAACTTCACTTTCATGATTTTAATATGAAGCCAATATAGTAGCCTCTGCCACCTTGGAGAATTATGTTCATGCACAGGTGTCCATACCTAGGAATCTAAATAATTACTAGGAATCTAAATAATTATTACAACAAATACATCAATGTAATAATCTCAATGCAAACGTTCCTAAGAAATAATAAGGATGGAAGTTCTGTTATTTCATTGTGGAATAATTACAAATACCATCCTTCAACCCATAGCTGTATTTATTGGATACAAAAACAAAAAGAGAGGAAAATGAAACATTAATTAATCATAAAAGCTATAAATATCTAGATGTTTGTGAGTTTGTACCTGAATAATGGAACACAGTTCCTACTTTGCAACCATAGAACTTGGCCCTGTGCACACAGATTCAATCTGTTTTCCATCGAGGGACAAAACAACTTAAGAACTGGTACTATTCCATTACTTGCAAAGAAAGATAAAGCTGAGAACAAAGAGTTAATATTTACCTGTCAAGAAAGCCAGCATTTTAAGCAGTGAGCTATTACCTTGGCATAAATATAAAACTGAAAAAAAAAATACAGAAGTAGAGTGAATTATAGACCTCAGATTTTCTTGGATTTACCCAGCTTTGAGAAAGAGTGACTATAAAAGGTGAAGTGTATCCTGGAGTTGGACTGTCTAGAGAATTTTGTGCGAATGAGCAATTGTGTAAAAACTAAAGTTATACATTTACAAATTCAAAAGATACAAATTAGTTTTATTTTAAACACAGGATGGCAGGAAACTTCCTTTTGTGTGACGTATGGCTGCTTGAACTGTCTTTACTTGCACAAGATGCTCTTCAGTAATCTTCCATGGTAGTCAATGAAAAAATTCTTCCTGTGTTGCCAATTTAGTGAGCATAAATTACGGGGAAACTTATATGGAATAAATTATGTTCTTAAGCCTTCTCAGATGTGAAGCCAACAGAGATTTTAAAGCAGAAAACGAAATGCAAAGTGTAGCTCGAAGGGGCATTGGTGTGTATTTGGAACACTCTCTGGAGCTGTTTCCTCTCCACCCCGTGAGGGGATTACAGGGCCGCTTTCCAACCTCAGGCTTTCTTAGCCACATGTGGCTCTTCAAAAACCTGCATGCGGGTTTCTTCTTAGATTTAAATAAAGCGACAAGGAATATTGCAATGTTGATGTGGCAGTGGGCCCGAAAAAAAAACTGAAGACTCCGCTTGAGTCGCAGACAGGATAAATAGGGAAAGTATCACTGACCCCAGATGTGCCCTTACCTGACTTGCAAGCCTTTGTTGAGAACCCGGCACTACCGTAACCCTTTTGTACAACCATTGTAAGTGCAATTCATGGGTACTCATAAACTCGAGGTAAGTTTAATTGATTTGTGGCTTTCCACATTGCTGACGATGAAGTGGTTCTTGGCTGTTGAAAGGTGAGAGGGACTTGATTTCAATACAGAGATGAGATGCTGCATTCTCTAAATTGACAGATGGAAATTCCGCTTCAGAATTCATTATTTGATGTAAAGGACAATGATGGAAATTTGAATCTGCGAAACAGTTCAGCAGGTCAAAATACAGTCAGACCCTTAAAAGTTAAATGAATTTGGATGTTAAAATTCATTGGGAAATACATTTATATGGCAGTTTCTAGGTTCCCTGAGAATAATTTCGATGGCCTTTTCTATATCGTCTTGTTTCTGCCACTCTGTCTGCACTACTGAGATAGGCAATCTTGCTGAAATTTTGTGTCTTTGCGAAACCTTGACATTGGAATGGAAAATAGCATCCCTTATCAAAAGATTACAAAGATCTCCATGAGAGATTGAAGCTTTCTTGGCCTCCTATGAAGAGGGTGAGAAAGGAGAGGAAGATCAACCCATCCCTGACCCATGTCTAATTATCTCCTTTCTCATCCTAAGTATACAGCTATATACTGTCTATTAACAGAAAATTAGGTTACAAAATTACATATGTTAATTGTATTTGGTTAAAATATTACCAAGTATGTGAATAACATCTAACAGTTTCCCCTTCTAATCAACCTCCCCTCCATAGTTTTTTGTTTTTGTTTTTGTTTTTAATGTATAATTCATTTTTTGAGACAGAGTCTTGCTCTGTCTGCCAGGCTGGAGTGCAGTGGTGCAATCATAGCTCACTGCCATGTTGAACTCTTGGGCTCAGAAGATCCTCCTGAGTAGCTAGGACTACAGACATATGCCACTGTGCCCGACTAATTTTTAAATTTTTAATAGAGATGAGGTTTTATTACGTTGCCCAAGTTGGTCTCAAACTGTTGGCGTCAAGCAATCCTCTTGCCTAGGCCTCCCAAAGTGCTGGGATTACAGGCATGAGCCACTGGGTCTGTCTTCCTCTTGGTAGTTAAAAAATTGTATCCACAAATTATCTGATTCTCCCCACTTCAAGAGGTGGAGCCTAAGAACCGGAAGCGACGCTGTACAACTTTGGAGGTTGTGTAGGTAATAAAAAAATCCGTTATGGCTCTGGTGAGGGTGCATGCTTTTTCTCTTTCTTCCTGTCTTGGATGGTTGGTTCCGGGAAGCCTTACAGAAAGGCCCTCATGGTGAGAAACAGAAGTCTCTGCCAATTACCAGCAAGGAAAAGAGGCCTGCCAACTGTGAGAGTGAGCTTGGAACCAGGTCCTTCTACCGCAGTCAACTCTTGAGATGACCTCGGCTCCACCCAGCAGCTTGACTGCAACCTCCAGAGAGACCCTGAACTGAAATCACCCAGCTATGTCATTCTCAGATGTCTGACCCTCAGGAACCATGAGAAAATAAATGTTTGTTATTTTAGCTTGCCAAACTTTTGGTTAATTTTTACATAGCAATAGACAACCAGCACAACCCTATGAGTAAAATTAGTACAGTGTCTGGTATTGACTGGAAAAAGCACAATAAATATTTGTGGAAGGCATAAATTAAAATGAATAAATAAAAAGTTTAATTTATGTCTTTCTACACCGTTCTCATTTTTATAGCCTCTTGGAAAGTAGCTTAACATAGGAGTGTTTCTGAGAGAGGATCTGTTTAATTATTAAAAGTTCAATCATTCAACAAATATTTATTGCTGCTACTATTTGTCAATGAACCACTTGCTTCAACTATGAAATACTTGTGAGCCCAATTAAATATCTGCCAAGCGCCGGGTGCGGTGGCTCACGCCTGTAATCCCAGCACTTTGGGAGGCCGAGGCGGGTGGATCACGAGGTCAAGAGATCGAGACCATCCTGGTCAACATAGTGAAACCCCGTCTCTACTAAAAATACAAAAAATCAACTGGGCATGGTGGTGTGTGCCTGTAATCCCAGCTACTCAGGAGGCTGAGGCAGAAGGATTGCCTGAACCCAGGAGGTGGAGGTTGCGGTGAGCCGAAATCGCGCCATTGCACTCCAGCCTGGGCAACATGAGTGAAACTCCGTCTCAAAAAAAAAAAAAAATTAAATAAATAAATAAATAAATATCTGCCAAGCTTTCATAAAAAGCTATCTATTGAATCTCTCTCTGAAAGGCTCTCTGCTATAGAGGTTAAAACCCAGTTGTTAGGCTGGTTAGATATAGATGACCAAGAAAGGTGAAAGGTTAGTGAAAGGAGAGAAGAAGTTATTTTAACACTGACATACTTAAAGTAATCGTTGGTGAGAATGAGACCCATCACAGAACTAATAAGGAGTAATAAGGATGGATGGCAATCATACAAGGCATTCAGCAGTTACTGGGAACAATTTGGGGGAAATGTAGCTCACTCAGTCTCTGCAGTGTGAAGTGTGGCCAAAGCTGGTTTGGGGGTCAGATGATCTGGTTAGAGTCCTATCGCTGCCATTACAAACTGAGAATATATAGAACTCACTGAATCCTTTTGACCTGATTTTCTTCATCTATAAATTGAGCAAGTAAACACTATGATTTAGAGGTTTTTTTTTTTTTTTTTTTTTTAGACAGAGGTTTCCTCTCATCGCCCAGGCTGGAGTGCAGTGACGCGCGGCTCACTGCGACCTCCGCCTCCCAGGTTCGAGCGATTCTCCTGCCTCAGCCCCCAGGGTAGCTGGGACTACAGGCAGGCATCACTATGGCCGGCTAACTTTTTTTTTTTTTTTTTTTTTGTATTTTTGTAGAGGCGGGGTTTCACCATGTTGGCCAAGATGTTCTCGATCTCCTGACCTTGTGATCTGCCCACCTCGGCCTCCCAAAATGCTGGGATTACAAGTGTGAGCCACTGCGCCTAACCAGTTTTTTGGGGTTGAGACAGAGCCTTGCTTGGTCACCCAGGCTGGAGTGCAGTGGTGTGATCATGACTCACTGCAGCCTTGAGACTTTCTGGGCTCAAGTGATTCCCCCACCTTAGCCTCCTGGGCAACTAGGACTACAGGCAAACCCCACCATGCCTGGCTAGTTGTACAGATTTTAAATTACACAAGGAATGCAAAAGGTTTTGCTTATTGCCTGGCATATAATAGGTACTTGAAAAACTGCTAGCTCAAAGGAGCATAATTTGGCTCTTAATCTGAATGCTTTTTCTAGATTCTTCTCCTTATTAAAAATCTTAAAGCTGCCAGCCATGGTGACTCATGCCTGTAATCCCAGCACTTTGGGAGGCTGAGGTGGGCGGATCACTTGAGGTCAGGAGTTCAAGACCAGCCTAGCCAACATGGTGAAACCCTGTCTCTACTAAAAATACAAGAATTAGCCAGGCATAGTGGCATGTGCCTGTAATCCCAGCTATTTGGGAGGCTGAGGCAAGAGAATCACTTGAACCTGCGAGGTGGAGATTGCAGTGAGCCAAGATTGTGCCACTGCACTCTAGCCTGGGCGACAAAGCGAGACTCTGTCTCAGAAAAAAAAAAATCTTAAAGCCTTTACTTTTACTCTTTCATCCATCCCCTCACCGATGTACTGATGAAAAAAAAAAAAAGTGTCTGGCATACATGAGATCAAATTTGTTTTCCAGGTGAGCCCAGGCCTCAGCAACGGCAATGGTGTTGCTCAGCATACACACAGCTCTCTGTACCTTGGTCAGGTCTCCACCGAATACCACAGTGGGAGGCTAATTGATGCCATCCTTGAAGCCAGTGTAACACCAATCTGTACAAACTGGATGCTGTGGTTGGTCTTCATGGTGACAATGCCAGCTTTGACATATTTGGGAGCCATGTCACCATAGTACAACAGGCAGCAAGCCATGTGTTTACCATGGCACGACTCACATTTTACCATCAGATTGGCTGGCTCAAAGCAAGCATTGGTGATCTTTGCTGTAGTAAGCTGTTCATAGTAGGCTTTCTCAGCAGAGATATTAGGGGCCTTTGTGGGCAGAGGGAAGTGAATATGGGGATAGGTTACTAGGTTGGTCTGAGGTTCTGCCAGATCAATATTTAGGGCTCCATCAAGTCTGAAGGAAGCAGTGATGGAGGGCACAATCTGGCTAATGAAGAAGTTAAGGTTAGCATAGGTTGGGTGCTCAGTATTAAGATTCTATGGCAGATGTCATAAATGGCCTCACTGTCTACCATGAAGCACAGTCAGAGTGCTCTAGGATGGTGTGTGTGGTGAGGATAACATTGGAGGGCTCAGCTACAGCTGTGGAAACCTGGGGTGCAGTGGAGTTGGGTAAATGGAGAGCTCCAGCTTGGACTTCTTGCCATAATAAACAAAAGTTGTCATGTTGCATGTGCTCTGTGTATAAAATACTCAACATAATGGGATGATCAGGAACAGAGAAGGAAACGAAACAAAAAGAGTAAATCCAGCTCTACATACTTTCTATTTCGACTTCCTATTTCCTAGAAGCTATTGGGTTCCTGACAGACTATATATGTAAAAAAATATAAATTTTGCAAAACTGATAAATTATTTTAGATTAGTGAGATTGCAAGTAACAGAATCTCACTAGAGACTGGCCTAATTTAAAAAAGAATGTATTAGTTTTTGTAATGGAAAAGATCAGGGAAAGAGCTAAGTATGCAATGCAGTAGGAAACTATTTTTTATCTTTTGGCTCTGCTTTTCTTTGTATTGGCTTCATTCTCTAGTAGATTCTTTTCAAATGTCAGTGCAGATGGCTACTAGCATTTCAAAAGTTATATCTTACTAGTTTAACCTCTTTCTCAATAGTTGCATTAGACATTTCAGAGTTGATATCCATAGGTCTTGATTGGGTAACATGTCCAACCTTGAAAAAATTCACCATCATTTTGATTGGCTGGGCTTAGGTCACCTGCCAACTGCTGGAACCAATGGGTGGAGTTAGCATAACTTAAACCTTAGGGACCAAAAAAGGAAAAAGGGAATGGTATCCTAAAAGCAAATCAAAGTGCTATTACATAAACAGGAAATGCACGGTGGGCAAAGAAAAATTACAGATACCTATTCTAGCACTCAACTGCATGCTTCAGTACTCAACAAATGCAGGAGGGAACATAAATTATTAGTCAAGGGTGACTTGACTTTGCTTAACTGAAAACAAAGAGGGTTATGATGCTAAGGACAGGTGGAAAAATCTGATAGATGAAACGTTTTCAGGTTACCTTCTCTTTAACACTACATTTCCCCAGAGGTTTGCATTTATAGTAGGATTAGATAACATCTTTTGCATTTGCATTTTTTTACAGAAAAATATATTGGTGGAAAGAAGTTATATGGGCTATAAAACAACATTTTAAAACCTTGTAAGTAATCAGTGTTTTTCAAATAAATAAATATTTGGATATTTATTAATACATGGATGTAAAGATGCTGGTCTGTTCTATAGATAAGATTATTTTGTAACTCTCGGGAAATCCCTGTGATTCACCTTTGCTTAATCTGCAAGCAGTGTTGATTCCAACCAAGCAGAAGTATGTTTAGAATGGGAACCTTGTCTTCGTGTCCTATTTTTCTACAGGTAGCAATTATTGTTTCCACAAGCCTGGAGTGTATGGTTATGGGACAGCCACCTCCTCCTTCAAATCACATCCATTAATCTGTGCGGGCAAAGTCCATCACTGTCACCTATTGATCGTATTTCATTTGGGTGGAACAGATTTTCAACTGTCACAAGTAAAATACTCCCACAGACCAGCAAAATTCATACAAACCCAACAGACTATGCTTTTTTTTTTGAGACAAGATCTTACTTCTGTCACCCAGATTGGAGTGCAGTGGCGTGATCATGGCTCACTGCAATTTCCACTGCCAGGGCTCCTCCCACCTCAGCTTCCCAAGTAGCTGGAACTACAGGCATGTGCCATTATACCCAGTGAATTTTTTGTACTTTTAGTAGAGATGGCGTTTTGCCATGTTGTCCAGTCTGGTCTCAAACTCCTGAGCTCAAGCAATCTGTCCTCCTCAGCCTCCCTAAGTGCTGGGATTACAGGTGTGAGCCACCCTGCCCGGCCCAGACTCTGCTTTTAAATACACTTTATTAACTTCTTGCATGTAAACCATCTCACCTGATTATCATGGAAGATTTGGAAGGCAGGTAGGACAGATAATATTATTATTTTCATGTCATAGATGAGGAAATAGAGATCCAGAGAGATGAGGTGAACTACTCAAGCTGATATGAGCAATAATTAATGTGAGTCTTCAGATTCCACATCTCAGGTTTTTCTCAGGGTGCCTGAGTTTGGGTGAGGGTGGCAGTGTTGGCTGGAAGTGAATGGGAAAAACGCTGGAATCCAAAGACCAAAAGTTTGAAGCCTGGTTGTACTGATTGCTGGTTGTGTGACCTCAGGCAAATTTCTTAATCACGTAGCCTCAAATTACTCATCTATATTGTAAAATCATTCTCTACCTCATAGGATTCTTGTGATGATTAAATGAAATAACACATGAATGGGACTTAGCAGGGCCTCTTATGTATCTCTCATGCTTGAATATACCAGTTATGTTATTGTTGTTGTCTATGTCTAAATCCAGATTCAACCTGCATTCACAAAGAGAAATGAAGAGCTGAATTATTCATCTGTACCGTACCAAGCTTCTGCCTCTGTTAAATATATCTTTCAAGCATGGGTAGAAGGCAAGAGTGACTTACCCCAATCAGTTGTTTGCCTCATTATGCTTGCCTCCTGTTAGCTTTCCTCCCCATTCTGATTGTCCACTACAAAGCCAAGTATATGTTTGTTTGCTTGTTTTTTGAGACTGAGGCTCACTCTGTCACCAGGCTGGAGTGCAGTGGCAGGATCTCGGTTCACTGCAACCTCCAACTCCCAGGTTCAAGAGATTCTCCTGCCTCAGCCTCCCAAGTAGCTGGGACTACAGGCATGCACCACCACACCGAGCTAATTTTTGTATTTTTAGTAGAGATGGGGTTTCACCATGCTGGCCAGGATGGTGTCAATCTCTTGACTTCGTGATCTGCCCACCTTAGCCTCCCAAATTGCTGGGATCACAGGTGTGAGCCACAGCTTCCAGCCAAGTATATGTTATATATGCTCCAAAGATTGTAAGAGTACAACTATTTAGTATATTCTAAGAGATAAATGTAAACTCTGCAATTTGATTACATCATTAAGTATAGCCATGTTAAAAACAGTGAAACAAAAATGCCCATCTGAGTTTTTCTTCTTAGACTAAATAAGCTCCAAAGCATTTCTCCTATTTTACTTTATTTTGAACTTTCCTCGGTTGTAGTGCATTATGGATTTCTCCTAGTGTTAGTTTTGTTAGAGATGAACCAATTATTTCCATATACTTCCAACACTGGTTCTTCTGTAATGTTGGCTTTGGATATAGTAATGGTCAGAACATCCATGTCCTTTGGGTAGACCCTGGTGGTTTTGAGCAAAGGCAAATGATAATAGCATGTTCTGGGAAGGTGCAGCTCTTCCTGTTGACCTTAGTTGATTCCTTCATCCATTCAGGGCCATTGAACAGCCTGTGAGAAATGAAACTCAGTGGAAGAGCAAGACCAAATCCCTGCCATGTGAACTTGCACTCTCATGGTGGATACAGAAAAGTAAACAGGGAATGAAGGATGGTGATGGAAGTATAGGGAGAATTTGAGCACATGTATGAAGAGCACCAAACTCAGATTGTGGGCACTCTTCTCAGAGATGGTGACATCCAAGAGACGGCTGACCAATGACTGTGAATTAACAAGTCAGAGCTTGCTGGGAGGAGGGAAGAGACAACTGTTCCAGGCCTGACAAGAAGATGCGAGGGCTGTGAGGATGGAGTGAACTTGGCTGGTTTATTGAGTGCAGAATTCTAGGAGAAACCTGGAGGGAGACGGGTGTAAGAGTTAGGGCCGAAATAGGGGGAGAGTGTAATGGTGAAAACTTCTCCCATGCCTACCCACAAGCCCACGAAAGTGGAAGTCACCCCCACTGTTCCTCTCTCTCCCAGTAGAAAGATAAATTCCCTTAGCACCGGGCATTCTGGATACCAAATGAAAGTGACAATGACTGAGGACTTCACTACGTGGCAGGCATATTTCTAGTGATTTTATATCGATTTGAACTTCTAACAATCCTATGATGTAGGCAATATTGTTCTGTCCACTTTGCAGGTGAGGATATTGAAATAAGGGGAGTTAAATGACGTCCACAGGGAAACCCAGTTGATGAGAGGCAGAGCCAGAACTGGACCCCAGGTGGTCGGTCTCCAGAGAGTCCCCCTCCACAAAGAAGGCTGTAGCAGTTAGGTGTCCTGTGAGCTGATTCAGGAATGCCCTGCAGAGCTTCCAGCACAGAGCCATGGCAACTGTAGAGCACTCCCTTGAAATTTGCATGGAGAGAGCAACACTTTCATCTCTTTTTTGCAGTGTGGGGAGGGTGGTGGAGGGCAATGGTGGCGTGGTTAGGACAATGTTTCACTAAAACATGCTTATCGAAATAAGCAGGTCTTTAAGCCACAAATTGTAATGGCTATTGCAGATGATGGTGGTTTGCCACGGAAGAGATTTCAGACTCCCCTGATCTTTACTTTTGCTTTCTCTTTAACATAGGTAATGACATCAGACAGGTCATTGTCCATTAAAATCTGTAATGCTTCCTGGTTCTCAAGAAGTGAAAGCGAAACGTTTTCTTTGCCTTTGCAGCACAGCTCCACTTTATTCAAATCCAGAGACTTCTTTTTACCATGAGTTAGTCAGGATTTTCTTTTGTTTTGTTTTGTTTTGTTTTTTGACACTGAGTCTTACTCTGTTGCCCAGGCTGGAGTGCAGCGGCATGATCTCGGCTCACTGCAACCTCTGCGTCTCCCATTCAAGTAATTCTCCTGCTTCAGCCTCCCAAGTAGCTGGGACTACAGGCACATGCTACCATGCCCGGCTAATTTTTTGTATTTTTAGTAAAGACAAGATTTCACCATCTTGGCCAGGCTGGTCTTGAACTCCTGACCTTGTGAGCCACCCGCCTCAGCTTCCCAAAGTGCTGGGATTACAGGTGTAAGCCACCATACCACCGAAGCTTTAAAAATAACAAAACAAGACCTGGTGCGATGGCTCATGCTTGTATTCCCAGCACTTTGGGAGGCCGAGGTGGGTGGGTCACAAGGTCAGGAGTTCAAGACCAGCCTAGCCAAGAGGGTGAAACCTCGTCTCTACTAGAAGACTATGTGAGATACTCTGCCCCCAAATGAAGATGCAGGTTCCAACCATACCTGACATGGCTTTTTGGTTTCTCTTTCAGAAGTTCACAGATTAGAATGCCAAAGACATGATATTGGCTTCGATGCATTTGCAGTAGCACAAAGTGAAGTCCTGGAGAGCTTATCCTGTTTCCATAAAAGAAAAAAAAGTTGAAGAGATGAGGAAGATAGTAGCTAAGAAACAACAACAAGAAAGCTGAATTCAAACTGCGGTGGCTTTATCAAAGGACTTTACTACTGACATTCAACATAATAACCTCGAAATTAGCATTGCCTTGCTAATATTTGTAGTTTACTCACAACTTTTCAACTACATTCTACTCTCTTTTGGGGGAAAGAAAGTTATGCACGTTGGCTGTTTCCAAGTTTGGCAGATGTGCTTTAAAAATACTTGTTGGAGAGTATGATTAAAAACAAAAGCATTGTGTAATATTTCTATTACCAGGAACAAAATTGCTTCTATGAAAAAATATTTGAGGAATATCTTTAATTTGTTGCTGGAATTGATTTGTGCGTGTGTGTTGCTTGATTTTCTGTTCTGGTCAAAAAGCTGTCAAGTTGGATTGGGCCATTTGATCCTATCCCATTTCCAGTCTTCTTCTAGGACCTGTGAGCACGGGCAAACACTTTTTAATTATCCCGATCAAGTGTGGGGAACATCCTTTTGCTGACCCCACTTGTAATCAACTGTGATTGCCTAGAAGCAGGTGAATTGATTGCTCCTATCCTCCCCAGCTAGCCAGAAGAGTAAGTCATACATTATCTTGGCCCTTTGAAAAATCCAACTCAGTGATTGATTTTATGGCTGCCAGTGGCAGCAAATTCCTCAGCATGAATTCTACTAAGTGAAGAAGTATTTCCTATAACTTGCTTTAAATTTCCTTAGCATTAACTTCTCTGAGTAGCCCAGTCTCTTATGGGACAATGTAATAAGGATCTATCAGTTTTACTGCCTAGTACATATCTTTAATGTCTAAGTAAATCTCTCTTATTTTTCAGCCCAGGTTTAGTAATTCTGACTTTTGAAATCTCCTGTCATGAATGAATCTACACTGCACTCTATTTCTTGCCCTGCCCTGGATTCAGCCATTCCTGCACTGCATTTCTTAAGGTGAAGAAGTGAAAGAGGAAGACACCAATCCAATTGAACATGTATTATTCTCTTCCAGAATGCTATTGTATTATATTCTTTCCTTCTATTTTTTTTTATTCTCCTGATTTCTCTGCACAAAAGAGGGAAATTCATCCAAAGCCATGGAAAGTTTCCTTGAAAGATTTTTATCTAGTCACACTTACATACAGTGCAATGTGCATCTCTTACAGCATTATACAGTTTGGGATTTGTTTTTAATCCCATGAGAAATGCCGTATCAGTGCTTTGGCATATATTTGTTCCAATTTCTACATTGCTTGGGGAGGGAGAGAAGCTTTCTTTTTATTAAATAGAATACACATCTATTTTATTAAACAGACACCTCAAGCATTAGTTGCTAATGAAACAAAAATATAAATAAAACATGGAACTATCCAAATACTACATGTTCTCCACATTTGCCCCCAAAATGTGCCTCATCTCCCTGCACCTCCAAATAATATTTCTAATGTTTTCATTTTATTGGTTTTGCAATGTCACTGTCAAGGTAGAATTACTGGATGGCTTAAGACAACTTTTGTAAAAATTTCAAATCCTAAATTAAAAAATCATCTTTCAATAAAACAGATCTTGTGATTTATTTATTGGGATGTGTGTGAGAGGGACCTACTGATTCACACTCGTCCAGTACATGGGCTTTGAAATATATTTGAATTTGTGGAGGCAGGGTGTAGAATGACAAAAACCCCACAGTACAGACCCAACTGGGGTACACACAGACAGGTTGGTTTTAATTTTATTTTAATTTTGGAGTTTCTGTGAAAAGAAGAATGAGGAGAGAGAAAAAAGGGGAAGAGTAAGAGATAGCATATTTAGGGTATGACAAATTGGGAATGGCTCTGCAGTGATCTCTTTCTTTTTTTTTTTTTTTTTTTTTTTTTAGTTCATCATAAATCTGTCCAGTTGAGGCCTCAGGACGATGGCAAGAGTTCGTGACTCCAAAGTATTTTACAGAAACATTTTTTGAATTTTCTCAAATGCTTTTTCTGTGTTTATTGAGATGATGGTATGGTTTTTCTCCTCTTGTTTTTTTTTTTGTTGTTGTTGTTTTGAGACATAATCTCACTCTGTCACCCAAGCTGGATGGCAGTGGCATGATCCTGGCTCACTGCAACCTCCACCTCCCAGGCTCAAGCTATTCTCTTGCCTCAGCCTCCCAAGTAGCTGGGACTACAAAGTGCATGCCAGCCACCATGCCTAGCTAATTTCTTTTTCTGTTTTTGTATTTTTAGTAAAGATGGGGTTTGACCATTATGGCCGGGCTGGTCTCAAACTCCTGATCTCAGGTGATCCACTTGCCTTGGCCTCCCAAAGTGCTGGGATTATAGGCAAGAGCCACCCCGCCCAGCCCTAATCTCTTTTTCTGCCCTTCCTCTCTACCTTCTTCCTTCCCTTCCTTCCTCTTTTCCTGCCTTCCTCCTTCCCTCCCTCTCTTCCTTTTTTTAAATTAACTTTCACCAGAGATTATTGAGTCCCTCCCAGGTGTAAATCTTTTGCTAGGCACCAGAGTACAGTGATAAGATACGCGAGGTTCCCGAGCTTGCAGAGGAGAACGAGGCAGCCAAAAGCATGTGTATTAGGAGTCATCCAGGAGGAGCCATAGATGCATGGACAAGGAGGACATATGGCTGTGAGAGTTTCCCGTGGGAAATGATGCTAAGCCAATGTGTGAAAGGCGGGTGGAAATGGCCAGGGGGAGAACTTACGGGAAGAAAACAAAATCATCCCCAAAGCAGAAGGAGCTCATCACAGAGGAGCTGAAGAAGTCCAGCAGGGCTGATGGGCAGGGCTCCAGGTGGAGAGTGCTCCAGCAAGGCTATCCAGGCTTGGAGTGCTGGTCATTGCTTTGAAAACAAAACTAATGCCAGAACTCAGAAACCTATTTGGGAGAGATAGGGTGTTCTTTTTGCTAAATCTAATGAAGATTACGTAAAGTCGGTATCATTAGAATAAAATTATCTGACAAAATTACAGAACTCCAAAGAGAGGAACATTAGAAATTCAAGACTATACTAAATGTCTACATCCCTGTCTCCTCTCCCTAAATGAGGACATGAACATGTGACATGGGCATTCCAGTGGGATGAGCTGAGTGCAGTGGAGACTACTGAGGTTGCAAATTGGCAAAGAGACTGACCAGGTGCAGAGAGATTTTTCTTTAAAGGTTCTCCTCTCAGCATTAGGGACATATGACTTAGTGATATCATAAAAAACACTTTTTCAAGTACTTGATATTTTTAATTAAAATGACTGTTTTTAGAGACAGTCTTATTCTGTCACCCAGGCTGGAGTGCAGTGGCATAATCATAGCTCACTGCAGCCTTGAACTCCTGGGCTCAAGTGATCTTCCTGTGTTAGCCTCCCAAGTAACCTGGACTACAGGCATGTGCCACCACACCTGGCTAATTTTATTTTTTTTGTGCAAGTAGGGGTTCCCCCGGCTGGTCTCAAACTCCTGTCCTCAAGCTGTCCTCCTGCTTTGGTCTCCCAAAGTGTTGGGATTACAGGCGCGAGCCACTGTGTCCAGCCTTAATACTTTTAAACTTTCTCTCAATCTCTCTCTCGCTTTCTCACTTGGTAGCCAAAGCCATAAAAGTCACAAAAATTAAGCAACTTGAGATTTCCAACCCAGGGAAAGGGTCACTCTGTTGACAATGAGAGGAAATTAAAGGTTGGGGTTGTGTTCTCTTTGCCCATTCTTCTATTAGTGCAGAAAGATAATTGCATGGCTCTGATTGCATGGAGAGATAAAAGCCCAGCTCACCCCCCGGCCTCTACTTTCCTTCACCATGTCTCCAGGACTGACAGCAGACTGAGGGACGTTTGGCTTCAAGTGGGGAAGAAAATTTGCCAGAAATGGCCTCCTCAGAGCTGGGCAGAGCTCTGTCTGATGGAGGCCTGACTTGCTTCTAAAAAGAGTGCAGTCTGGGCCCATACCCTTTTCCCAGATCATTTTAAATCTTGTTGAATCAGTTCAACTTCAAGTCTTATAGACTATCTCCTTATCTCTCTTAGTTGAGCCTTCAAGTGTCTTTCAGTTTGGGCTAACAAAGGGGAATGGTGAGAAGGAATATCAAACATACAGATTCTCTTTTGCAAATGTAGGGATATATTCTGGGGCTTGATTGAGGGAGTCAGTGTAGGGTCCTCGGCCATTATCCAGTTTCTGGCTTCAGCACCTTTTTTTTTTTTTTTTAGGTAGAATTTCACTCTCCTTGCCTAGGCGGGAATGCAATAGTGTAATCTGTGCTCACTGTAACCTCCACTTCCTGGGTTCAAGTGATTCTCCTGCCTTAGCCTCCCAACTGGCTGGGATTACAGGCATGCACCACCACACCTGGCTAATTTTTCGTATTTAGTAGAGATGGGGTTTCACCATGTTCGTCAGGCTGGTCTTGAACTCCTGACCTCAGGTAGGTGATCCACCCACCCAGGCCTCCCAAAGTGCTGGAATTACAGGCATGAGCCACCGTGCCCAGCCAGCACCTTTTTATTAACAGAAAAAAATTAAAGATGAAGCAGAACCTATGTGTCAAACTTTCAAACAGCCATGGCTGGGTCATGTTTATACAATGGCAGACAAATGTTTTGGATGCAAAGGGACAAATGACATTCAGTCAGTGTTCTTAGCTTAGGCAGATATGTGGCTTAAATCTGGAACAACACTTTTCTCAAGGGGCGTAAAGAACAAAACTCTTTTGCTTAGACATATTTTAAAGCAGTTTGAAAATAATATTACAAAAAGTTTTAAGCTGAAGTTTTTTATTAAACTACTATATATATTTTGGTGAGGGCAGGGGTCAGGATGATTGGCGTTACTTCAGATTCAAAGAGGCCCATCTTTTATTTTGAAGTGAACTTTATACAAGGGCCACTTGAACTGGAGAGCAATGCTTGTGGAATCATCCTGGGCAGGTAATGTGCTTATCAAGGCTGACAACACCATATTCCTCTGTATCCCTACAGTTCCCCAGAACCCCTTTTGGAGTCTTCTGCAGAGAAAGTCCTCAAACCTGAATTAAGTGGCAGATCTAGCACAGCTGAAAGCTTCTAAGGATGCCACCATCCCTAGACTCAGTGTCCATGTCTGAACCTGGCCTCTAATCCCTTTTCTATTTCCTGTTTCAGATAGAAAAATATTCCTTAATGGGGGTAGTCAATTCAGAATAGCAATGACGACCACAATAATGTACTAATGACCTAGACTGAGCACTCACTATGCGTCAGACTATGCTGAACATTATCATTTTATGTACTGCTTACAGAATCTGGAGGCAGTATGTTCCTAGTTCACATTTCTTATTTCTATTTCACAACTAGGGAAGCTGAGCCTTAGGGAAAAACTGCTCAGTCACAGGGTTAGTGAAAGGCGAATCCCAGACTCCATGTTGAGTTAGTCTGATTCTGGAGAGCATGTCATTACCGAGACTCACAAGCCTGGACCTTAAGGCACAAAAGGTTCTAGAAAGGAAGAGAAATGTGGGAGGGGGTTGGGGGGATGGAGTCTTGCTCTGTCACCCAGGCTGGAGTACAGTGGCACGATCTCAGCTCACTGCAGCCTTCACCTCCTGGGTTCAAGTCATTCTCCTCCCTCAGCCTCCCCAGTAGGCCGGCACCACCACGCTCAGCTAATTTCTGTATTTTTAGCAGAGATGGAGTTTCACCATGTTGGCCAGGCTGGTCTCAAACTCCTGACCTCTTGATCCACCTGCCTTGGCCTCCCAAAGTGCTGGGATTACAGGCATGAGCCACTATGCCTGGCCTCAAAGAGAAATTTTTCTGGACTCTACTATGCTCAAAGCAAATTTAGGGTGAGAGGCCTGTCCTTGGGATTAATTATTTTCCTGTTTCCTTTGTTCTTCCTTTTCTTTGTCTCACAACTCTTTCTTGAATTGTACCAGAAAATTGTGACGGACACCTGAGTGTGCTAAGGAGACTGAACGAGAAAGACTGCTTATTCGGATCCCCTGCCCTCTTTCCATTGTCCTTCCTACAGGACGAATGAGCTGAACAGTCCTAAAACCTGGCAGTCATGGCTTTAGAGGATGCCTGCAGACCCCTGTCTCCTGCAGTTCAACTTTTCAAGCCTACTTTGTAATTCCTAGGCAGAGTTCTGAGCTCTGATGTCATCTTTTAGTTTTACACTTATTCAAAATATTTTGATCCCAATATGCCCTTGGTGCCATGCTTTATTAATGCAAATATAACTCATATTAGTGATGTCTGTTTTGGAGCCATTTGCCCTGCATATGTTATTGGGTTTCATTGTTTATCTTAGTTTTAAAAAAATTCCATATGCTCTGACCTCCTGACACGTAAGCCCTGCCTGTGTGGTTAAAACAGGAAAACTAGTTATTTGATATCATGAAGGCAATTCAGCTGGTAGACACATTCAAACGTTTCCATTTCCACTGGGGTGTCTGCATTGTAGGGAACCATAGATTATTAATCAGGGATGCTCAGGAGAAAAATTGTTTATTTTGTTTACTTGTTAATTCCCAAAATGAACCCAATGCAAAGAAGATACCACCATGGTGCATTTATTTTTCATTGTCAGCACCTATCATTATGCCATTGTGTAAGAACTGCCCAAGTAAATTGTTCTAAAGTCACATGGATGGCTTTATGTCCCACCCACCTGCGGAGTTGCCTGAAAAAAGAAAAAACATGAACGTCAGCTAGGTCATCGGGTGAGGATGCTGCCCACCGTATGGGGGTGCCAGGCTAGCCTGGGCGTCTGCGGTCAGGCTTTGGCAGGTCACCAGAGACAGGGCAGCTTGCAGTCCAGGACTGATCCTAAAGGATCCTGAGCTAGCAAGTCACTAATGGGAACCAGGGTCGAGTGTGGAGTGCGAGATTTATTCCGTGGACCAAGACCTCCGAGGAGGAAGCAATTTCGCTTAAGGACATTTTCTTCCTAGTTTTAATTTTCCTTCATTTTAACTGCTACACATGTGTGACTCACTGGATTCCTCAGCATATCTAGTTGTCTGTCATGGGTGGTCCTGGATGCCCTGTCACACGAATTTATCTCTATGAACATGCTGGCTGTTTTGGAAGAAAGCTGCTTATTTATGTCATATGATATAAAAATGGCTAACATTTTCTGAGCACTTATTTGTACCAGATGTTGCACTAAGATGTGCATGGAATATTTCAGGTAATTCTCAGAACCTACTGCCTGGGTGCTATTACCAAGCCTAATTACTGTTGAGAAAACAAAAGCATAAAAAAGGTAGGCAATTTGCCTAAGGTCGCAGACCAAGTAAATCATAATGCTCCCCTGTAGCCTGATGGAGTTCATGCTCCTCACAGTGACCTCCATGTTCCTCTAGATGGAGGCAGCGCTTGCCTTGGTGTCTGTCTGGAGCTATTACCAGGCTTTGCATCTCCATCTCTGCTAAGTAGCTATTGTGCTAAGGTGTACTTGCAAACCACCAAAAGGGGCATTGGGCTGCAAAGCAAACTAAACACACTCTTACAATATGATCTAGCAATCACACTTCTTGGTATCTACTCAAATGAGTTGAAAATTTATGTCCACAGAAAAACCTGTCCATGAATGTTTATAGCAGCTTTTTTTTTTTTTTTTTTTTTTTTTTTTTAAAAGTTTTTTTTTTTTTTTTCCCAGGCTGGAGTGCAGTGGCGTGATCTGAGCTCACTGCAACCTCCATATCCTGGGTTCGAGTGATTCTTCCGCCTCAGCCTCCTGAGTGGCTGGGACTACAGGCACGCACCACCACGCCCAGCTAATTTTTGCATTTTTAGTAGAGAGGGGATTTCACCATGTTGACCAGGCTGGTCTTGAACTCTAGACCTCTTGATCCGCCCGCCTCGGTCTCCCAAAGTTCTGGGATTACAGGCATGAGCCAGCATACCCGGCCAGCTCCACACACTTTTTGTTCATTCCTCAGAGACTTTGCAGAGAGCTTACTCTAGTGGTCCAGTGTTTGCACTTTGAGGCTGATGAAGTGAGATAGTGTATGAGAGGAAAATAAAAAGGCAAAGAAAAAGAAAAGAACAAAGAAAGAGGGAAAAAGAAACAAAGAATGAAAGGAGGGAGGGAGGGAGAATCTAATGTTGATGGGCAAATCAGGAAGCTGGTGTGGTTTCCCATTAGAGTCCTGGGTTTGGCAAGTGATTCTCAAAAAAGAAAGAAGGGTACCTTCATAATTTTCTAGCAAACAATGAGGTTGGAATTTTTCCTGATTCTTCTCTACTTCAAACCGTGGAAGGAGCATTAAACCAAAAAGAGGACTCGCTTGTATATGCCACCATTTCCTGCGTCCCCTCCACTAGGCCTGGGAGACACCATTAATCACACAATGCGTCCATCTGTGTACCTGTCATTTGGGCTGCTCCCTATGGTCAGAAAAGCAGACAACAGCCACATGCCAAACACTTGGCTGTATGGGTCGTCAGTGAGGATTGGTAGAGAAGTTACTTCTCTTTGCCTGCCTACCTTTTAATGTTCACCAGATCCAATTTACTCTTAGAGAATGAGGCAACTATGTTTAGAGAGAATGGATCAAACCCAATTCCATTTGGCTTTCTTGCTGAACTGAAGATATGAGAGATTTTAAACATCATCGAGCAGTGTTGATACAATTTGAAACACACACACACACACACACACACACACACACACACACTCCAAATCTGATGCAACTGGGGCTTTCTGAACAATCCATTTTTCTATCTAATCAGTTGAGGAATCCTTGGTTTTAAAAACAGAATCAGTCAGGACAAGACCCTTACTTAGTTGCGTTACACATAAACGGCTTTACAATGGAAACTTTCAGTTTTTCTTTTCTCCCCAGAGGGGGATTATATTCATGTACTCTGATATAGGAGGGGATTTCTGAAGCTATGGAATATGATTTTCAACATGAAATTTTATTTAGGATATATAGACTCCCACAAAAGCTTCAATAAAATTTAATTATTGACTCAATGTAAAGTTTCCAAAGAGCCAAAACTGATGGCTCTTTCCTAGGCAGAGAAAACTTTCAGAGAAGTGCCTGATTCTTCCCACAGGGGCTGAAAGCTGCTGGCTTCAGGGTGCCTTTGGGTTCCTTTAAGAAGAATCTTCAGATGGCACCAAAGTTGCTATGCAAATGCAAATATCAGAAAGGTGTGATCCTATTTCTACAAGCAAATTAATAATATCAGAGAGTAAGCATTACTAAGAGAGTAAGCATTACCACTCTTGCTAAGGTGTCTCACTACTACCCAGATGTGTGAATTCATGTGACATTTGGTATGAATTGTGGCCATAGCACACAGTAGGCTAACCAGGCATGATTCTCAAGTCTGACTTCATTCCTGCCATTTTCTACCAACTAAGCCTATAGAGTCAAATTTGAAGAACTATCAAGTGGAACTCTTGAAGAATGGACTTTCTTCCCAAAATGAATACTTCAGAGATTTTCACTGGTTCCCTGAATAAAGCAGCAACAAAACCCCCACCCATTTGCTGAAGGATCTGCTTCAGCCACTACGTTAAATGTGTCACACACTTTAACTAACTTCAATATTGTCTATAGCCCTTTGGGTGTTGTTATTTCTGTTTCATGGATGAAGGTGAAGATATTGACACTTTGAGGTTACAAAACCATCACCATCATCAACAGCAACAATGGTGCTTACCTCTGATTGAGAACTTACCCTGCTCCGAAACATGGAAGGGACGTTACAAATCTTCAAACAACTGGATAAGCCGTCACACATTTTCAAACAAGCTTGTAAAATAAGGACTATTAACATTCTGATTTTACAGATGAAGAAATTGAGGCCTACAGAGTTAAATGATGTGCCCAAGATCACAAAATGCATCGTATAGAGGTGGAGGAGTCAGCTTCACTCCAAAGTCTTTGATCTTCATTGCTATAATTTCTGGTCATGTAGTAGAGTAAAAATGAACTGGACATTCATGTCAGGTTTACACAACTTATTTTAAGAAAAGAGGCCAGGTGTGGTGGCTCATGTAATCCCAGCACGTTGAGAGGCTTAGGCGGGCAGATCACTTGAGGTTAAGAGTTCAAGACCAGCCTGCCAACATGGTGAAACCCCATTTCTACTGAAAATACAAAAATTAGGCAGGTATGGTAGTATGCACCTGTAATCCCAGCTACCTGGGAAGTGGAGGCAGGAGAACTGCTTGAACCCGGGAGGTGGAGGTTTCAGGGAGCCAAGATCGTACCGCTGCACTCATGCCTGGGTGACAAGCCAAAACTCCATCTCAAAAAAAAAGAGAAGAAAAATGTTAGGACAAAGGAGAAGAACTATAAAATCTTATGACTAGAAGCTTATAAATTATAAATATTGAAAATTTAAACATTCCCAATAACTGCAGATATCCACAAAAAGTTACCCAAAATTAAGGGCAAATTTTTTCAGTGTCAACAATAGTGACAGCATTAGTTACATGGTCATAGAGATTTTTGTTATTATTGTTAACATTTTCCAAAATTTAACAAAACTTTACTACTTGTGAAAGTGGAGCTTAGACAATAAAAGACATCAGATCTTGGGGTATTACAATGAGTTTTTTAAAAAATGTATTATCATATATTGCTTTGTAACAACACTCAGGAAGCCAAAATCATTAGCATGGTTAATAACCTGAGATTGTAAGGATTATGTGTAAATGTGAAAGAAGAGATATCCTCTAAGGGCAAGAGGGCCATTTCCTACTTTGGATTAGGCATTCCTAAGTGTGATTCTTATAGTTACCTCTTCCTCACATTCAGTAGTTAAACACTTCTAGTTCATCTGCAGGAATGAAAATAAAGATATTTTCTTTAAGAAAGATGAATGGAAATGTTGCTGATGTAACCAAGTGCAAAAAACCTTATTCAGTTTTATTTGTTGGGATTGATATGAGCATCCTGAGGGAGACTAAGTGTCTTTCACAAACTTTTATTTGTGCACTTAGAGCACAATGTGGATAAGCAAAAGTTGGGCTCCGGGAGAGGTGCAGTTGCCTATGGTGCTACTCAGAACCAAGGGGCTTTAGCCCTTTCCGTTTTATGGACCTGTATCAATCTTTCCACTTCTGACGTTTCCACTTCTCCCTCCTCCCCACTGCCAGCACTCACCCATGCGTGCACAGTCATCACAGGAGGGAGGGAAGTTTATTCTCCATAAACAATTTGCTCCTTGGCCACTCTGAGTCTGCCAACCAGGTTGCCAATTCTGATGTAGACACCTGTCCATTTGGAACAGGAATGAAAACAGCCACTCATTCTCTAGAAACCATCAAACACCCTGTCAGTGAACAACAGCTCTCTGTTAACTGCAATCTGGGCAAGACATGAGTGGGTCACATCAGTAGACAATTACTGATCCTCCAAGCCATTCAGCTTTCTTCAAATTGATGGAAGTTTCTGATCCCTTCCCTACAATGCAGTCTTAGGAGAGGTATCTTTTAAGGACAGTGATAATAAGCTGCTAAAACTTTATTTTTTGTTATGCAAGTGAGTCCTTAAAACAATGCTATCAAGAACTTGCTGGCCAGGCCTGGCAACTCACAGCTGTAATCCCAGCACTTTGGGAGGCCATGGTGGGCGGATCTTGAGGTCAGGAGTTTGAGATCAGCCTGGCCAACATGGTGAAATCCCGTCTCTACAAAAAATACAAAAATTAGCTGGGCGTGGTGGTGCACACCTGTAGTCAAAGCTACTTCGGAGGCTGAGGCAGAAGAATCACTTGAACCTGGGAGGTAGAGGCTGCAGTGCGCCGAGATTGTGCCATTGCACTCCAGCCTGGGCAACAGAGCAAGACTCCATCTCAAAAAACAAAAAAAGGAAGAAAAAGATCTTGCTAATGAGAGTATACGACCAATCCATATTTTAAGGTGGCTTTCCAAATGACATTTTCATTGTTGTAATAACAACAAAAATGATTTCCAACAATATCACTATTGGATTCTGAAAAATTTGCATACTTTCAAATAGAAGCAAGAACAGTATAGTTTCCTCTCTCCTCCCCAGAGACAGAGAGTGTGTGTGTGTGTGTGTGTGTGTGTGTGTGTGTGTGTGTTGCAGGGCTCTTTGGTCCTTCACTTTGTTCCTTGTCTAATAAGACACTGCCCTGGTCCCTCTAAGTATGACATTCTCACAAATCTTGGGTGAAAAATATTTTAGGTCAGTGTTGCCTGCTACTTTCAGGTGAAGTGAATTGTTGCCATTGAAGTAAACTTTCTGAGAAGCCCAAGTCCTGTGTTTAGGAGCTCCTGTCTGGGGAAGACTGGGAACTAATGTGGGTTTAATGTTGTTATGAGCTAGGCGGCTAAACTGAGTAACAATACAAGTCTGTTGGACATGTCTTCTGGGTTGTCACGTTCAATTTGCACATGACCTCCTGGCCAAAAAATGGGAAAGAAATGGTAGAATGTGGGACTGAAAGCTCATATTATTGCTTTGACAGCTTCACTCATCTAGAAGTAATGCAAAATGCAATTTATATTTATACACTCTGACCTCCTGCGCAGAGAGGGAAAGTATCTAATGATGGGCTGAGGTGGTAAAGGAAGAAACGGATCTCAATGCAGCTGGAATTTGTCCACATGTTTGCTTTTCAACCATTCAATTACAGTCAAAAGATAAATGAAACACAGTCCAGTGGTGAGGTAGTGACACAATTATTTTATAGTGGCTGGGTTCTGGCTTTGAGTCTTGGCAAAGGTGGCTGCATCACGCCTTATTTCACTGGAGACAGATAAGCTGCCTGCTCCCACTGGACAAAGGCCCCTCTGCTTGTAGGTACGTCATTATGCTCATGAGAGAGGAAAAAAGACACCAGTGAGTCAGTGACACTCTGGATCTGCATTTAGAAATTCTTGAGAGAGGCTGACACGTTAATCCTATTAACCAAGATAAATCAAGTCAGGCCTGGTGGTAACTGGGGCATTATTCACTTTCGAGTGGAAATAGGCAGTGGGCAAAAAAGCACCATTTTCTTTTGTGCATCAGAAAATTTACTGGTTTTTATATGTCCCTAAATAGCTTCTCTTTGAATAGAACCTATAAGCCAACTGGAGAGAATGGATCCTCAAATATATCCTGAGTAATTCTGACCAGCATTTTAAATGAATACCATTTTCAGTAACTGCAGCTTCATACTTTCTACAAAGGTAGGTCTCACAGAGGAAGGGGATTCTGGCTTTTTCGAGAGATTAAAGGGGACAGAAATAATCATCTTCATAAAGTCAGCAGCACCTGTACAACTGATGGTGAAATACCACTTTAAGATCCACTTCAAGAGCCCAGCTTGAGACCCAGAGATCAATCTTGAGAAATAAAATAAGAAGAGAAATGAGGGATCACAGTAAAAAATGAAGTATAGTATTCCTTGACCGATTGGTCCAACACAAGTGCATTTTTCTATATTCTTTCTAATTTTTTCTTCTTTGGGGGATTCAAAAACCTCTACTGCCTGTATTTCAGGTATTAAACTTCTCCTTACTATATCTCACCATTGCCAACAGATGCAGAAGATAGAAATGTTTTTTTTTTTTTTTTTTCTTTTTAACAGAACAGAATGGACTTCTTTGTGGAGGAGTATCAAATAACCATGACTCTCAAATTGAATTTCTCTACACGCCCTCTCTTATCACAGCTTATGACACAAACTTTTCCCCCACCCCCAATTTCCACTTTTGGTACCTCAATGGAAGTCATCTGTGGAGTTCATCTGGCCAATTCCTCCAGGTTTCCTTTAGAGAAGAGAATGTGTTTTGGGTTTTGAAAGTATTGTTTTCAAGGTTTTGCTAGCTTCAGGCAGAAGGAAATTAGCAGAAAGTGTGTAAATTGGGTGAGAGGTGTTGCCGAGGAGGTGTGAGGGGCAGGCAGTCTGATTTTGGCGCACCAGGTGGAGAGCGTGAGCATCTCTCTTGGGGGAGGATACCCTGAGAAGTGAGGGTGGCCTGCGGTGAAGCCAGGCCAGGGTAGGCTGTTTCCATTTCAATGGCTGGCTGAATGAGAACAATCTCCTAGTCTCCTTCCTCGTTTCAGAGACCTCCAAGAGGGGTTCCTGGGTTGGATGTGAGGCCTTAAGGGTCAGGGAGGAGACACCCTGACACTCTCTCCATCAGAGGCTGCCCACTTCCTTCTTTATTATTTTATTTACTTATTTTTTTGAGACAGAGTCTTGCTCTGTCGCCCAAGCAGGAGTGCAATTGTGCGATCTCGGCTCACTGCAACCTCCACCTCCCGGGTTCAAGCGACTCTCCTGTCTGTCTCAGCCTCCGGAGAAGCTTGGATTACAGGCGCCCACCACCAAGCCCGGCTAATTTTTTGTATTTTTAGTAGAGATGGGGTTTCACCATATTGGTCAGTCTGGTCTCAAACTCCTGACCTCTGATGATCCACCTGTCCCAGCTTCCCAAAGTGCTGGGATCACAGGCCTGAGCCACTGTACCTGCTCCCACCTCCTTCTTTAAATAAACAAAATAAGGCGCCAGGAAGGCAGCTCCCGACGTTCGGCGTTGGTTCCCCTCTCCCAGTCCCCTGGCTTCTTATTCCTACCCATGTCCTCTGCCCTCCACCCCCAAATCTTGAATGACATCGAAGCTATGTGGAAGACAAATGGAAAAAGTCTGGGAGACTCCCAGGCTCCCATCAGTGACCTTAGGGTATTCTAAGGAGACTTCTCTGCGGGTGGTCAGGTAAGAAGAAAGTGGGGATGGGGATCTTCTAAACAGGTGACTGTGGCGGGAGAGGGGGTGTCCTGGGTACCGAGGAACCTCTCGGTCAGGAGGAGGCAAAGCCAGACATCCAGCTCAGGGGTGCTCAGCCAATCTGAGGACCACGCACCTGGGCCTCGCGGTCCCTGGGACACCCTGAGCTCGAGGTCCCTTTGCAGGGGCGCGGGAGAGATACTGAACCCCACATTTCCGCGCTCCCCCACGGGGCCATCTGATGAGTCATGTGAGTTAGCCCTTCACGTGCACACGTGGGACAGAAAAACTCCAACAAACCTTCCTGTTTCGATTCCAGGTTTATGATCATAATCATAGGATGGGTTTGGCTAATGAGGAAAACGGTTTGAACCAGTTACGTCACCAGCCTGGTGAAACGCTGCCGGGATGCGGGCTGACGTGACCTTGGTATCATCTTGTATTTCACTTATCCCTTGTGTTGCTCTCGGCCAAGCCCCCCTCAAATTAAATATGAAGAAGAAAAAGGAAAAGTGCAAACAGGAGCCTCCATTTTTTTAGGAACGCGCAGGGCAGCACGTGTGTCTGCAGCCCCAGAGGCCCAGAACGTGGTCCCCGGGCCGCAGGAATCCCCGCGGGGCAGGGCCGGGGGAGCTCAGGGCGCGGTGGTCTTTAGGGTGGCGGCCCCCCCGCCCCCGACCCCGGACCAGGAGTCGGCGGCTGGCGCAGGGCGCGATCTCCACCGCCGGTCCCGCAGGAGTTAAACCCCCAAGCAGACAAAAGGGAGGCCGCTGCGGCTCCTTTTCTCGGCTGTCAGTGGAAAATAGAACCGCTGCCCTCTGGACTTTAACTCCCGGCGGAAAGGGCGTTTTATTACAGGTTATGACAAGTTGCCGAGAGACATGGAGAAGTCAATAAGGAGGAGCGGCGAGCGGAATCAAAAACGCTCGAGATGTTTGGAAGGCAGAGCGAAGATGACTTCAAATGATAGATAGGTGTTAGCAGGACTTGAGATGGCCCTGTGGGCTCCGCGGGGTCGGGGAGGGAGCGGGACGTGGGGAGGCCGGGGGTGCCCCCGCCGCGCCGCCCACCTGCCCCGAGCGGCCCGGAGCCAACCCCGCCTCCTCTTGCCAAAGTCCGAAGTCAGGACCGCAGCAGATCGTCCCAGAAAATCAGCGCCAACGCCCTCGGCTCAAATTTTCTACTTTGTGTTTTAGTTCCAGGCAAGAAGTCTACACCGCGCTCCCTCCCAGGCTCCGGCTCTTTCCGGATCCACATGATAACGGAGTTGTTTGTCTTCTAGGTCTTGCCTTCTAGCTCTTCCACTTGACTTTTTTTTTTTTTTTGGACTAGTTTTGGTTTTTCTCTGAGTGTCCCTCCTCTCACCTAAAAATGATATCCCGCCCAAGACATATTTCCTGCCAGGTGGGAGATGCTTCTCTTGGGATTTCTGCTAAGTCAGCGCAGTAGTCTGAACAGTGTTTCGCCCAGGGTCCCTCTGACCGAGCGGATCTTGCAGGACAGGGAACACATCCTCTTCCCCGGCAGCTTTTCAAATACTTTTCGTCACCCAACGGCAGTGGAAAATAGTTCTGTCTGCGGGAGTGTCCAGACCTGCAGAGCCTTGTCCTGTCCTGAACCCAGAGTGGGTTGGAGAACCCCTAGAAGAACGCAGAGCAACACCCCAACTGGCAGTGAAGCTTGCAGGGTCCAGGTTGGCCTGAGGATGCCAAGTTAGTGAAGGGAGGGAGGGGTGTGGAAGTAACCTTGTATTCCGAAAGGGGTGATGTGTGTATCCCAATTCCACTCCGTCGCCCTCATCTAGAGAAGACGTGGTTAGTAGTTTCACAAGTAAAGCTCCTTACAAAGTTCGTTTCCTCGAAGGGTTTGAGCCCAATCAAAGCCGGAAATGAGAAAGTTTCTGTCACTTACATCGCACATTATGGCAAAGTGCTTGAAAGCAAACTACATAATCTCCTTTTTTCTCTCCACCTTAAAAAAAAAAAAAAAAAACTATGCAAATAAAATGTGAACAACCTTGTCTAACTCCACCATGGAGGAGGGAGAGACAGTAGCTATATTGCAAATATATAGCTAGGGCTCATCAGGAATTCGCTGAAGGAGGGCTGGGCGCTGCCCTAGTTTGAAAAATTGCTCAAGCACTTGCCGGCTGGTTTAATCGATTAGAAGGTAACAATCAGGAAAAGTTTCAAATAGCTGTTTCAAGTAGGCTGTTTCTTGGAGTGATGATCTTGGACACAATTTACCCTCCCCCCACCCCACCCACTGTGCTACAGACCAGCACCACTCCAAATTTGTTTTCCCAACCCTGACCCATCTTTTACTATAAATTTCTTTCAGAACTATTTATTCTCCTCCTGTCAAAATGTGTCTGATTTTTATAAACCTTAATTATTTGCCCTCCTTCTGGAATGCTCCATTACACCTCCCCCCAACAACTTCTATCAGACATATAAACAGACCTCCATCTCAAATTTGAGACAGAAGTTGAAGGTTTATATTAAAACAACTGAGCCCAAAAAGCAAGCCCTTATCATCCTGAGCAGAGCAACTGCTGCAAAAACTTAGGTTAAGTTTGAAAGCCATGAAGCTAAGTGAATGGAAAAGGCCCCCAGAAAAAAACGATAAAGGAGATTTTATAGCATTGTAGTCATAGACGAAGGAATGAGAGATACTATTTATTTTTTCGGTCATGATGTGCCACTAGTGATAATTATACTTGAAGATAAAACTCTATTTCCCAAATGACTGATTTGTGTTATTTTGTTTTAACATTCTTCAGAACTAAAGAAAAAAGGGGAGAAAAATGAAAATAGTTGTTCTTCAAATGGCTATCCATTTGCCACTAATCAGGAAACAGATTTGCAAAACTACCGGATTCTTTTCATTAAATGAGTAACACATGGAAAAGTGTTAACTTTCACAATAGAACACCTTTGTCTAATATTTTGCTCTTGAGAAGATGGGGAGAGAGAAATTGTAAACGAAATCACTCCCCTGTCTTGATCTGTGTAAATTGGGATCCTTAAAATTCTGATGGGACAACCTGAACAATAGGGAAATGCAAACTGGACGAAGCAAAATACTCATTTTTACATTTGAGTAAAATCTGAGCAGGTAAGGCTCAGTCTTTATTTCTCCTTGTCTTCTGTCTTCCTTTCTGGAATATGACTATATGTCAATTCATACTCCAAAATCGAGCTCAAATATGCTTAAAGCTTCTTTGGTTTCACCTGTTCTTCTCTATGTGTACCGTGTCCCTTCCGCTTCCTGGAAACAGCAAATTGCTGAAAGTAAAACAAAAACAAACAAAACAAAACCCCAAACCGAAAAACAAAAACAAAAACAAAAACTACACACATCTTAAACTTTCCCTCACACCCTTGCAAAAAGAAAGAGAATAGAAAGATTTAAGTCAAAGGCATGTGGAAACTGTCACCAGCAATGCTGCCCCCCAAAAAAGCAGTTGTGAAAAGAAGAAAGGTCATCCATAAGAAAGTTAGAATAAGAGCCATTGTCTGCAGGTGAAGTTGCCCTAGCAACTTCTATACTGTGGCAAAAAGTATGAAGAGAATTGTCACTTGGTAATGTATAAGAATGAAGGTGCAGTAAGGAGGAAAGAGGACAAATCTGTAAGGTGGGGTGACTGAAAATAGGAAAAGTTCCCAGGAATAGTTTTTGGCACTCCCATCTTTACAAATCTTCCTGGCACCTTGGAGAAGTACAGGACAGCAAGGTGAGTCACAGGGGGCCAGGAATTCTGAGGAAGGTTTGGGCTGCTTTTACCCCTTTGTAAGGAGAGTGGGGGCATCTATTTTTACAGTTTTCCTCCCCTCTGAGGCTTGGAATAATAAACTCAAGTGGCCGCCCATCAGCCCCTATCCATCTTCTTTAGCAAACTCGACATAGTGGAAGAAATATGACACGTGAATTATTAAAGAGGAGCTAGTTGACTTTTAACCCTGGTTGCTTTTCTGAGACCCCATTACCTGCAAATTTATCTGGCAATACACTGTTTTAATTTTTTAAATCTTTAACTTGATTTAAATTAATTCTTAACTTTGTGAACAAGAGTAATATAATGAGCTCTTTTCCTCTTCCTCACCTTCCTTTTGAATACAATTCTTATTTTCACTCAGTTTCAAACAGTTCTCAAAAGAAGGGAAAAAAAAGCCCATTTTCTATGGATTCTTAAAGACAGCACACAGACCCTTTCTAAGTTAGACTCTCAAAACTTTAGAAAACACACAGAGACTACTTAATTTGAGCCATTGATAGGATTATAAAAATCAGCAATAATCATTCAGGCATTCAGACAAACATTTGTTTGTGCTAAATAAGCAGCCATTATCCTGTGGGCTTGAGTAACTGGGCAGATGTCTTCAGAATAAAATAGGAAGAAAGGTATTCAACCATTAGAGATCTCTTCTTTAACATAGACAAGAGGAGAAATGCAGTAAAACAAAACAAAAAAAATTATTACTTAGTTATTTGGGCATAGATTTGTATATCCTGTTGCCAAGGTGAAGGTAATAATTGAATCTATCCAAAATCTGAGTGATGGAGTAGTCAGAAATGACTCCATCTGACAGAAGAGCCAGGAGGCAAGTGATGGATACTATTGTCCAAACGTGACCCTCCATTAACACCACCTATCAGCATCTGGATCCTGTCACTGTGTCCCATCCCAGAGCCAAGAGGGCTGCCTGGCATATTCCAAGCCTGCTTCCAGGGGCTTCCATGCTGCGCTCAACCCCGAATCAACTAAATGGGTGGGGAGCCTGACCTAAACCCTGCTCTCTCTATCTCCACTCTCTTTATTACCCCTCTTCAGGCCCATTGTTTGGTAGGTGCTGGCAATTTGCTCCTTATCTCGCCTGTGTTTATGATAGCTTTTTATTAATAACAAAGAGAGAAATGGTATTAATATTAATTAACACAATAAAATGAAACAGTTTTGGGAATCCACCAAATGAATAATCTCATCGTCTAATTGGAGCTGGAGAGAAAAGGGAGGAGGAGGGGATGAAAGGGGAGGGGGAAGGGGAAGATACAGATGACCTACTGGGTGACAGGCACAGGTTGGAAGGGTGACATTTTATTGTAAGCCTCCCAATGAAAGGAAGAAAAGGAAGGGACCAGTCAATTTAATGCGGGGACCAAGAGTGCAAGAGTGTTGCTAAGAGACAGAGATGCTGGTAAAGTTCTATCAGAAGCACTACTCTGACCTTATGCAAATAGAGGCGGCCAACTCTTTGTGGAACGGCTGAAAATTCCACCCCCTGTGTCACCAATACCTGGCATCGAGCCTTTTATTCAAATGCTCTCTAAAAACACACACAGAGGATGTGACAAAGCATGACACATTTAGGGGCTTTAACAAAAAAAAAAAAAAAAAAAAAAGCCAAGAAAATGGGAGGGGGTGATAATAATAGTAATATTTTTTAAAACCCAGAAAAAAAATCAACACCAGATCTTCCTCTGGAAATGTCACCCATCTTTACCTTCTGGCACTGTCATTTTCCTTTAGCAGGAAAGTAACCTAAGGATTCAGAAATTGCCCTCTCAATGCGGAAATAGAAGCTTATTAAGATACCACAGTGGCACTCAAAGTACTGTCATTAATTTACACTCTGAGGAGTGTGAGGAGGGGATGGTGTGAGGGTGGGTGGGCAGGCGATGGGAAAGTTTGATGCAGACTGGAGAAATTACAGCATATTCTACCACCCAAACAAAACGTGTGTGCTTTCCTTCTGTTTTATCTACCGTCCACTCTAGGGCAAGGTTACCTGCAAAAAGCCAGAGGCATGGGAACTCGTTGGCTCTCCCAGGAAGTTGAATGTCCTTACAGGTAAAGTGGGAAGGCCCAACGCATCTCAGAGAGCCAGTGGCAATCAGGCACCTGCTGTGGAATGGCTCCAGGCCGGTGTCCAACTGGACTAGGAGGTGGCATGACCATGGACGCGCCTGCCAGCTCTTGCAGGGGAGGATGCTCGTTGGCTGTGCCACAAAGTGCCCTTGGAGCTGGATGTTGCCACACATGTGAGCTTGTGGCTTCACTGTGCAGCCCTTGAAAGGCCAGAGAGAGAAATTTAACTCCAACTCACAGTGTGGCCCAGCCTGGAGCCCTGCTCAGTTTGCCAACTTCTTGGCCACTTTAGGCAGCCAGGCTTTGGGCTTGGGCTTTGTGGACAACGCTTCTGTGTCCAGGCCACATTCTTGCTCTCTTTTTCTCTGTTCTTTCTCCCCTTTTCAGTCCAAGTTAGTGCTCTGCAGGACTACACATCACATGGAAAACCCTACCCCTGGAAACACCACCTGACCTTAAGGTGTCAGTCCTGAAAAGTTGAACATCACAGAGGGAGAAATGGGGGATTCACAGTTCTTCGCAGAATTTACCCCTTGGGGTCACCTTCAGGACTGGAGCTTTCGGAACTTCTGGGGCCCAAGGCTGGAGGCAGGTGGAAGGCTGGAAGGAGGAGACGAGGGCAGGGACTTTTCCACTGCCATACATCTGCCTGTCCCCACAGCCCTCCAGCTTCCACTGAGACCAGATCCCATGGCAACCTGTACCCTTCTGCTTGTTCACTAGCAAAGTGGAAGAACAGAAACGTCTATACATGCGGACAAAGCTTCTCAGACACACAGAACTTCGCAAACTCAATTTAGCCAGCCTGCTTTTTACCCACTTGATTTCCTCACTCGCTTTTGATTTCAATATCGATAAAATACCTACTGTTTTACATCTTTATGGTAATAGTTGCAAATGAATACAGTCAGCGGCTTGGGGGGCGTTTTCAGTGTTCAGTGGTGGGTAACTTCCCTGGGCAACTTCTCCCTAGGACCTTCCCCCGCCCTTCTTAATGGTGGGACTTTTCATAATGTGCACAATACTATTAAAATTTCATATTAGCAGTGTGTATGGTGAACTTTGTAATGGGAAATTCAATAGCTGCTGTAAATATTAATGGAATATGAAATGAAGCCACAGCCTCGACCAGCCCTGACAGTAAAACGGAGTGAGCATGTGGCGGCCCCGGGGCAAGAGAGGCCTTTCCTCTTGTCGTTCTCGCTTTATTACATTAGCGCGGGCTTCCCCGCGCCGGCGTGGGCTCAGAAGCCGAGGCGCCGGGTCACCCATGACAAATGTCCCCGTGTCTCACCAACAGGCCCCACATGGCCCTGCCACTCCATCTGCCCAACAGGCCCCCGGAGAGTGCTTGCGGGTGTCAGTTTCAGGTAAAGAGCTCTGGAAAGTGCAGAGTCTCCAAAAAGGTTACAAGGGTTCCAGCGCCTCCCCAAGCCACCGAAGCCTGGGCCGCCGCTGCAGCAGGAAGGGTTCGTACCCGGGGGGGAGGGGACAACCCCAAGCGCGCATGTTAACGAACCCCAAGCGAATTTCTGGGCTTGCAGGCGCTACCTGGGCAGCCAGAATCGTACCTTCGACTCTCACCTCCTTGCCTCTCCGCCCCTTGCCGGCCCGACGGGCCTCGGATTTGGGAGGAGGGCTGGGTAGGGCGCCTGGGAGGGGCCAGAGGGGAAGGATCCGGCCGGGATTTGGGGCCAGGTACCCCCACCTGCCCGCATCCCGGGGTCGCTAGCTGCCTCCACGTGAGCCCAATTGGCACCGTTCGCCCGGGGGAGCCTGCGAAACGAGGGCCACCTGTTTGCAGGGATCCGCGGACTCTCGAACCCTAGGCCCCGGGGCCCAGCGCTGCCGCGGCGTGGATCTTCGGGAAACCCGGGAGGAGCCGCGCAGACTAGGGCAGGGGACGCCCAGATCGGATCAGTCTCGACTCCTGTCGCCCCCGAGGAGGGCCTGGGGAGGCACGACGCGCTGACAAACGTGGCCGTCAACACCTCGAGCTGCCCCGGCGAGTTGTTTCAACAGGCTGGGAAAGATCCGTACTGTTTGAGTGGCAGGCGACGCCTTTCCCCACTCCCAGTTTTTATGTTGTACCGACGGCACTTAGGAGAGCTTAGTTTTAGATGGGGCATTAATCTTCACTTGTTAAGAGATAGCCTGTCAGCGTTGAACCAGGCTCTCCCACTCTCGACGTGCAACGCCCTCCCTCAGCGCGCGGCCACCCCCAGTCTCGTCCTCACAAAGGCGCGCGGAGCGGCGCGGCAGAGGAGCGGAGCCCGGGGTTAAACTGGGGCACCGCGAGCGAGATGCAGACGCCAGGCGCGAGCGGAAGGTTAAAGTCAAAATCCACTGGAGTCAGAGCTCAACCTGAACCGGCGCTCAAGACCGTCCTGGCACCAACCCCTTTCATTTTTGCCCTTTTGCAAGTGGGGAAAAGTGGAGTCCTTAATCATAGCGAGGAGCTTTTCTTAAGCCACAAAGCACACGGGCGCAAACATCCTCGCTGCTAACTCAGGGCAATTGTCTTCCTGTTTCCTTGTTACTGACCCCCAAGTTTCACCGGCGTGAAGCCATCGACGATCTCCCTTTTAAAACAAGCTCTACGGGATCACTTTTCTCTTAAGCTCCCTGGGAGGTTCCTCCCTTTTAAATTATTTCCTGCCCAGTTATTTTTCCCCCAATTAATCCAGAATAGTTTTCTCATCTGCTCCAGATGCACGCACACTGCAGAGCTGAAATGAGCTGAACTAAGAGCGGAATTGAAAGGCACCAGGGGTCTCACTGCGGGAATTGTTCCAACAAGGTATCCAGGGTTTTCAAGATCCGTTGAAATGCTTCAGGTGTGGTTTGCAATCTCACCGACCCTCTGGCCAGTTTCCTCACCCCAACCGCAGTTATCTGTTCACTCCCTACTTCAGTAGTTGTGCCTCTCCGCTTCCTTGGCGCCATTAAATCAGCACCACGCGCCCCCGCCAGTTCTGCAGCTTCTTCTCCTTGCCCTTTAAAAGAGTTACACTTTCTAAGAAGACTTTAAAAAAAAAAAAAAAAAAAAAAAGGACAAGAAATGGATATAGGTTTTGTAAGTGTTAAATAACTTTCTCAGCATGTATTAAAGGAAGATTGTATTTTATCAACAGCTGATTGATGCAGCCGTGTGATCCTGTCGGTTTGTCTATGGTATCATATTTATTTAACCTGCTGGGGGACTGTGTTCAGGGGCAGCCTGCTCACGCTGACAAGAGCATGCACATTACACACTACCCCAGGTATTTTGATTGATTGTTCCCACCCCAAAGCCTTTGGTTCATAATTTAGCACAGCAGGTTCTGCATCACAGACTAGGTTAAAAAAAAAAAAAAATCCTGTAAGAGATTTCAATGAACAGCTACTGCCAAGAAACCTTTCTCCACCTGCAACCCCCAAATATTTTAAATGCCTCTGGAGATGGTTGAGTTTGTATAATTAATAATTACAGGGCACACAACCTTTATTTACCCTAGTTCCCTGAAGTGTGTTCAGATTATTCATTTTAAATTTATGGCTGGATCAACATTTCCTTTACTGGGAGGTGGGGAGTGGCATGGGGGTGGAGTGGTGGTTGTGACAATATCAAATAATGTGGGCTCCTCTTTTCTTCTCTTCCACTGTCTTTCAGTAGCAGGCTTGGGGTGTGGAAGCAGTAGAAATGTTGACAAAATGATTCTTTTTTAATAGACACTCTCCTGAGATTGCTTTGGGACTTAGTTCATAAAGTCATTTGGCAGCAAACTGGATTTATACTACCCCTACTCACTCCCAACCCCATGGGTGAAGAAACATTTTTTTTTCCAGGTGACAAGTGTTAAGTGTGCCAAATAAACTTTCATAATATTTCTGTCTTTTCAAATAAATAATCCCAATGGTCTGGGCACATCCTAGCAGTTCTGAAAGTTGTGACCTGAAATTAGCATGACTTAATGCCAAAACAATGAATAATTACTTCCTGTGAGGTTTCTAAAATGTGGGAGCCATCTCCTTGACAGTTTTTTTTTTTCTTTCTTTTTTTTTAACTCCAACAGAGCACATGCTTCTGTAACAACAAATGTGTGTTTTAAAAATGTATTTGCTGAGATCAAATTAGGAGACATTTTTCTTTGCATCATCTCGGATTACTATTATTCTGGCTAGCAATATTATTTTTCTATGTGTGCAAAAGTGAAATTTCAAGCTTATGCTGATTTCTGGTGACAGAGATGCTACTTACTGTGCTTGGTGTTTTTACATTCGTCTTTTGGACTCTTGAAGCCTAAAAAGACAATCTCAGCACCCACCGGTATGTGTCCCTTTGCCCATTAGAGTTGTATTTCGTCATTCTAGGTCAGATGGGAAGGACATTACCAAGGTGGTTAATTGCATGTGTGCATAATGTTGTACTGGAGGGTGGAGATTCACAGCATTTAAAAAAAGATGTTAAGTACATAACTGCTCCACAAATAAGCCAACACATCTAAAACAGTTCTTTTTCTTCTGTCTTCACCTTTTAGGTTAATATTGGGAGACAATGGCAACATTGATCATTAAAAATTTCTTCTTCATTCTTGAACATTGTTATTCACCAAAGCATATCTTTTGGCTTGATTGTGTACCTGAAAATGATGCATACTTCCTATTCCAGTTAATATTTTCTTTTATCAAATGTCCCTTATTTGTGCTGGCACTGAAGCCTTTCTCTTACTGTTTCATATTTGGGGAAGGTTTGGGAAATTCTGACAGTATGCCTTCTTTGCTGATAATATCATGTACAGCAACTCTTTTTATCCCTAGATGTTGCTATTTATCCTTAGATGATGTTCAATGACAAAGCCCAAAATATTTGCAAAACTCTGAAAGATGTGCTTCTCTGCTGAGAAACCAGCCATTAATCAAAAGCAAGTACAGATACAATATCCAGAGAGAAAGAGAAATGGTAGGCTGGTAATGATAATGTTTACCCATAACTCAGTGACAGCCAGGGGTACTACAGCAGACCAAGCAAGGTGAAAGAAAGGCCAATTTGTGGTGTACAAATTCTACACATTTTAATCACAGAAGTTTTGAGGTACCACATTAATCTATTTGTAATCATTTTCCAAAAAAAAGTAGAAATCATTGGTTTGCCTTGAAGTGTAATCTTTTAAAGCCATCACCTAGAAGATTTATTTAATAGAATATTATGTACATTACCCATGATAAAGCAGAAAACAATTTAACATGTTGTCTCCTGGAGGGTCAAATTGATTTAGTGGGGATCTACTTATTTTCAAGGAAACACTTTGACCATATTTAATGCATGCTCACACATAGAAACACATGCAATGAACTTCTTTGAAGTTTAGCAACTTCCTGGTTATGTGTCTCTGGGTAAGTTACTTAATTTTTTTGTTCTTCAGTTTTCTCAACTTGTAAAATAATAATATTACCTACAGCAGGGGTTGCTATAAGGATTAAGTGACTTAACTCACGTGAAGCTCTTAAAGTGGGCCTGGTGTGTAGCAATTTCTGGATATATGTCAGCTGTTATTGATGGCCCACAGTAGGCATTAATGTTTTACAAATATTATTATTGACAACAGTGTTTTTGTTCTGATCATGTGGAATGTTGTAACCAGACTTTAAAACGTAAACTCAAAACTTGAAGTGGTTCTCTGAAGACCTTGTTCAAATATCTGCCAATTTGCTCAGCACTGAGCTGAAGCTGCAGAATTACAAAATTGTCCCGAAGAAGCAAAGTCATCACCGTCTTTCTTCCTGTCTCCCCAAGCCTCAGATAAACCACACAGCCTTCTACGTAAATGCCAAGCTAAAATGTGACTCCAAGGAGTGGTGGGAATCCCATGGAAAAGTCTGTACACCAAATCACAAGAAAAAGCTACTGAGAGCCCCTAAAGAGAAACCACAATGTGACTTGCCAACCAGCCACTTTATTTGGTAAGGGTGTCAGCATTCTCCTTCCTCATTTTTGCCTTATGCTAAGTACCTAAGTCCTTTGTAGCATATTTTCAACATCCTTTGGGTTTTAGGATGTGTGTTTTATATGTGTCAGGCACTGTCTTTTATTAGGTTGTCCAAGTTTAAATTTATTTTGAATGGAAAGATGCATGTCCTGCTGATATGTTAGAATATTGATTTAAACTAGGATCTTGATGTAAAAATGAATGGAATGAAAATAATCAAATCTTTCAGGGTTTGATCCCCATCCCTCATGCTGGCTTTTGTAATGGAGACAAAAACAGTTTCGTTTGGGAATGGTTTCAGCATTACCTCGACTATCAGGTGTCTTTCTCTCTGGTTTTGAGCTTCTCTGCACTTTAGACAGTAACTTGAGACCATAGCTCAAGTGAAACTAGGGTGTTTGAAAGGCAGTTAAGAACACTCTCCCTTTCTCTCCACGTCACCCTTCATAGATATAAAATATGACTCAATTTTGTTACATTAGATCACAGAACCTCAAGTATGAATAGTTTTCATTTTATTTCACTTCCCCAACTAACTTATGCAAACAAGCCCAGACGGGAGTCGGTGTTTTCTGACATGTGTTCATGTTAACCTTGCCTCTTGGAACCACACCCCTCCTCTCTTTAAATCAGTGTTCCACATCCTACTCACATGTTTCCCTTTCAACATGTTCAATGTTGTAAGACAGTCTGTTTCCACTTGGTACGCGCGCCAAACATTTGTGAAGCTCTAAAAAGATGGAGTTTGTGTGAGGCTTAGATGTCTCCTGAATGTCATCTGTCTTTGCTGTACTTCATATACAAAGTGAATTTTAGCTGCTTAAACTCAGCTTCAGTGGTAGCTATTTCCTTGCTTTTTACTTATATAATTCATCCTTTCAAATAAAGGTAAAGTTAACTTTAGTGAAATACACATTACTTCCTATAGTGTCTTTTCATGGTTACTCCATGGGTGTGAAATAAATCTTTGACTCTCTGATATTTGGACTAATAATCTCTTCAAACTTGGGCCAAAGACCCTAAACAAAAATATTAGAACATTTTTGGAAAGGAAAATAAACCATGGTGATCCGTTGCTTTCTGAATGTGAAGGTTGAGATTTGAGAAAATATGGTTCTCCTTTAAGTTCAGGTATAAAAAATTTTAAAACATTGTTCCTTTTGAGATTTAGCAAATAGTTAAACTAGTTTACACAGTTTTCTTTTTTTCTTCCTTTTAAGCACACCACTTAAGTAAGCAGACACTTTAACGTGCCTCCCTATTAGACAGCTTTTCTTCATTGCCTTTTCATAGCATAGCTATCAAAAATAAGATAATACCCAAAGATCTGGGACCTAATCAGCTTTCTAGCTGGGTTTAAAGAGTCTAGAGGCTGTTTAAAGGTAGCTCTAGTTATGTGTGCAGGCCCATGCAGTGTTTGCTCTGCCACATTTTGATGGAGAGGGTAATGTGTTTGCTAGATAAGGTGAAAGGACCAGCCAAAAAAGCAAGGCTCTGTTTGATAAACCCTGACTTATTTAGCCATTTTTCACATACATGAAAGGAAGCTTTAAAACTCCCAGGAAAATAGAGGTGTCCATTCAAGCACACTAATGTTTATCAAGACAAAAAAGGTAAATAAAGAAAATTGGCATCTTGTAGTCTATTAAATTAATTAGCTCTAGAGCTTATCATGAAATTGAAAAGCTGGATAAAACACAAGTCTATTTCTTGTTGTCATTTAATGTGGAAGGTAAGTTCTTTAAGTCAATGTACGTCGGAAAGACAGTCATTTTGTTTGGCTTGTCTTGCCCTACTGGAAGATTTGGGCCCTATATAAAACAGCTCATGCATCAAAGTTAAACTTTTATAAGCCCGATTGGCCTGGACTTGGGATGAGATCGTCATTTGAAATTAGTGTCAAAATACATGATGACATTCTTTGTAAAGTGACCTATAGCCTGAAAACAGGTTGATAAAACCAGAATACAAAATATGCCACCTGGAATATACTTAAAATTAGAAGTCGGAATGTTTTAAAAGTCCAGTTAAAATAAGTTCATACAGAAAGATATTTTAAAACAAAGCGGTTTTTTAAATTCCGGGGGTGAATTCTTTATTGCTTTATAATAATTCTTCTTTTCTAGATAAAGTAAAGGAAAAAACATCTGAAAGTTACACAAAATACAGCCTTCTTTCAAAAATAAGAATTTACATGATATAAGTGTAAAGATAATTTTGGGCTTGACTTTCACACTGTGATGACTTTAAGTTAATTTAGAGAGAAATATCAACTCTAAATCATTATCCTAGTAGAATTTTCTCTCTCTCTTTTTTTTTTTTTCTTAGGAAAGATACTTTTCTGGTCTTTTTTTTCCCCTTAAGAAATATTTGATAAACTGAATAAATTGTCTCAAATGATTAGTTCATCTATAAAACATTTTAAAATATCACTCAAACCTCTAGAAATGTGTTTCATCTATATATTAATCATTTTAAACATTTTTTATGCCTTGGTGTTAATAATCTGTATGAATGTAGATTTTTAGATGAATTTAATGTCAACTAGGGATTAATGTGCATTAATTAAATTGACTGTATCTCCTTTAATGAGAAAAAAGGGTTTAGTTTTAATACTGATGATCTTAATAAAGCTTCTCTCTACTTATCTGTATTTTCTCAACATTAGAAATCATTTTTATTAAAAGGTGAATTAATTTAATAATGGCAGGATGACAAAACATGAAATAAATCGAATGATTGCAAACTGGCTTTGTTTTTGTTATTGAGGTTGAATCATCAAATCACATAACTTTCAATTAAAAAGAAAGCAATTCATATCAGCTATTTAAAAATAAAAACATAAATTGAACTTCCTGTTCAATTTTCTTTTGAGCATTATATAAAATGACTAGCTGTTTGATAGAATTTATAACAGTATTTGGGATAGAACATGTTCAACACACTTGACTCAATCCTCTAAACAGTGTAAAATTCACCCCTTATAAATGCATTTTCAGTAAAAATCATTGTCTTAAAAGGTGCAGTACCATAACTTAAAATCCTTCCAAAAATTTGTGAAGTTTCTGAAATTAATCACTATATTGACAAAGAGGCACAAAATCCCAAGCAGGGGAGTGCATAAGGTTTTATGACGTCTCCTGTCCCTGCAGACGGTCACATTTAAAAAGATGAGACCAGGCACACCGTGGCTCACGCCTATAATCCCAGCACTTTGGAAGACTGAGTCGGGCAGATCATGAGGTCAGATCACGACCATCCTGGTGATGGTGAAACTCCGTAATTACTAAAATACAAAAAATTAGCTGGGTGTGGTGGCATGTGCCTGTAATCCCAGCTACTCAGGAAGCTGAGGCAGGGGAATGGCTTGAACCCGGGAGATGGAAGTTGCAGTGAGCCGAGATGGTGCCACTGCACTCCAGCCTGGCGACAGAGCATGAGTCTGTCTAAAAAAAGAAAAAAAAAAAGGAAGAAGAAGAAGATGAACATTAGTTGAACACTTCAGATCACCCTGTAGTTGTTATAATTTATTTGAGGGAGCATTCATTGGAATTATAAGTTACTGCTCCTTTTAGAATTATTTATGTATTTACTTATTATTTTAAAATGGGGGAGGAGAAAAACAGGAGAACAGGGCCTGGCCAAAGCCAAATCAAACCAAAACCAAAGCAAACAAACAAATCTCAGGCTCCTTTCCCTCTGATCCCCTCCTTTCTTTTTCACATTCCATATACCGTGCATCCTTTACCAGTTAAAACTCATGTTTAGTATCTGCCACCCAGCCCCTTATGAAGGCTCATTATGAATGAATACTTAATTATTCTTTCCCAATTCTGTCAGGGCTCTTGCTCATGTTTAAGGGCCAAAAGACTCATCCCCTGACGCCCAACCTTATAGGTGGGTGCATGTGATGGTGCGTTGGTCCTCAGTAAGCCATTGCAGACACCTTGTAAGGTTCCCCTTCTACCTGGTTGATATGAGGTTACGTCTAAAACAATCTATGCAAAGACTTGTTTATTAACTTTAACCTGGAAATATAGTATTCTAGACCAGGAAGCTTCCACTTAAAAAAAAAAAAAAACGTTTCGCCCATTGTTGCAGCACTGTTCACAATAGCTGAGATTTGGAAGCAACCTAAGAGTCCATCAACAGACGAATGGATAAAGAAAATGTGGTACATATACACAGTGGAATACTATTCAGCCATAAAAAAGAGTGAGATTCTGTCATTTGCAACAACATGCATGGAACTGGAGATCATCACGTTAAGTGAAATAAGCCAGACACAGAAAGACCAGCATCAAATATTCTCACATATTTGTGGGATCTAAATATCACAGCAATTGAACTCATGGACATAGAGAGCAGAAGGATGGTTACCAGAGGGTGGAAAGGGTGGTAGGAGGCTGGGAGGAGGTGGTAATGGTTAATGCGTACCACAAAAACAGAAAGCATGAATAAGATGTACTGTTTGATTGAACAATTGGGTGACTATAATCAACAATAATTTCATTGCACATTTTAAAATAACTAAAACAATGTAACTGGATTGTTTTCAACACAAAGGATAAATGCTTGAGGGGATGGATACCCCATTTTCCATGAAGTGATTATTTTGCATAGCAGGCCTGTATCAAAATATCTCATGTACCCCACAAATATATATACTTATGATGTACCCACAAAAATTAAAAATTAAAAAAAAAAAAAAGTTATGCCCAGATCCAGCCACCAAATGGTGCAAGTACAGCATAGTTTTACTAGCATAATTGCCTCAGCTCCAGTTCTGGCCTTGGCAGTTAAATAATGGGTAATAAATCCACTTCTCTAGCTTGTTGAAAATATGGGAGAAGGGATCCAAAATCCCTAACGCTATGCCTGTCAGAGAATAAGGTTTCCTTAGGGGATGAATTTCATTATTATCTCTTGAGATTGGTGACCACATTGGATCTCAATGCGGAAACCAAATCACTTATAGAACAGCTGAGAGACAATTGGGTTGGGACAGGCAGAATGCAATGGATTTCGAAGGGAAGTAGTTAGAAGACAGGTATTGCAGGCAGTAGATTTTAACTCAATATAAGGAAGTACTTACAATTCAACCAGCTTGAAAACATTTTTTTTAAATGATCATGCCATCTGTCAGGGTGGCAGGGAGGATAACTGGATTATGTCACAGTTGCCCAAATCACTGTTTTCCAAACCTGGTGGCATAAAATGGAATCACCTGGGAAAGTTTTAAAATACCTACATTAACGAAACCTGAGAAATGTCTTCTTTTGCAGACACAAACATGCGATTTACAAGTGTAATTTCTGGTGTTTGTTAGAAATGAGACACCTTGGCTATGTATTAACAGGATGATATCCAGTCACTGTGAGAGCAAAACTGTTTGCTTGTTTTCTTGATTGGCCCCCCTGAAACTCAGCAAATCTCACTGTGTCTCCTTTTTCCAAACAACATTCTGTCGTGGAGGAATGAAAATGAACATGAAGGTTAGTGACAAAGGATAAAGATGCAGAACCATAGTATAGAAGATATCACAAACTTAGCATTCTGGTTAAAATTACTTTTCTTTTTAACAAATGATATTGTAATAATAGCTACGATTTCTGTAATAGGTTATTTGGCTCTTAACTTGCTAACTGAATTTGCTTAAACTCCCTGACCCTAAGTGTACTTTCCAAAATGGGGGATGGAGATTAGCTTGCTAACTGAATTTGCTTAAACTCCCTGACCCTGAGTGTACTTTCCTAAATGCGGGATGGAGAAGTTGAACTACATCAGAAGTGGCCAACCCAAATGATCATAGTGGGGCTTACTGAGACTAGAGATGGACGTCGTGGAGCAGGTAGAAAATAAGAGGGACTGGTGGGAACTGTGGCAAACTATAAAGCTCTGTTCTAAAGAGGCGCACTGTGATTTAACCCTTGTTAAATGCAACCCTGTGGAAATGCAGATGCAGTGTTGCCATCCTTTCGCATTTTGCAAGATAACCTGGAAATTCAATTTTCCAAAATCTGAAAGTGGCCATTTAAAAAATCATTTTGCAATTCCAAATGAATAGTCCTGGGACCTGGATCCAGCCTGGGTGTTACTGGCTCCTTCTGTCTGGGCTGGCTGACAGCTAAAAGTATCCTCTAACATTACCGTTTTCCAGCAGTGCTTCTCAAGAATCATCCAGAGAGCTTGTTAAATTATAGGTTCCTGGGGTCCAGAGTAAGAGGTTCTGATTCACACTTCTTACAAGTTTCCAAGTGATGCTGAGACTGACCCTGGCCAGTGAGCATGCAAGTGAGGTGCCTCTACTGAGTTGGCATTTGTTGGGTACTCACTTGAGGAATAATTCAGGGGTCTTCCTGACTTGTCTTTGCTCTTCCTATTTCCCTCTCTTCCAGTGTCAATATGACATCGCAGGAATGGTCACAGCTTGCACTTTTGCATTGAGACAGGGAAATAGTGGAGTGTTGATACTGCTAGATTCAGTCTGGTTGACTTGGCAGGAAATGCTCAGTCCTGTTTAGAAGATAAAATCATCTCTAAATACATTGCAGATGACCTGCTTCATAGATAAGCACAGCTAATTATACATGGGTATCTACTTGGTGGTAGGCAAGCACAAAGTATTTCACCTGTACCCAAGGTGGGTGCATTCTCTTCCCTACTTCACAAGTGAAGAAACTCAACCTCAGAGAGGTGAATAGCTTGTCCTCGGTCACACAGGTACTGAGTGGCAGAAGAGATATCTAAAGCAGGGCAGTATGATGCCAAAGCCTATTGTCTTTTGCCATACTCCCAAATTGTATGCACAGACATTAATTATATTAATTGATATGACATATAATATAAATCATACTTTCCTGCATAAAGAAATCAAAGTGATGAACAAAAATGCAAATCATCTTGCTAAATTAAAAAATTAGAAGCAAATAAAATAAATCAAGAAAATAGAGTACAAAATGGCATTCCATAAAGTCATAATATCTTGTGAGTAGTCATGAACTTGACTCTGAGCTTATAAACAAAGAGCAGTCTCTAAGGCACCATGCTACATCTTTGTTAATATGGGCCATGTGAAGGCAGAGAGGAAGTAAAAGAGGATGAAGCTGTCTTGTTTCCCAAATGCACCCTGACCTGGTCTTTAGGATGCCCCCTTGGGCTAGTGACTACCTGAGATGGGTACCTTGGTGCTAGTGGGTCTACCAGCATCTGAGGGCAATGGAGAAAATACAGATGATGCCTACTAAGAACACTCATTTCTATTGACCTAAAGCAACCTGGGTGGTATTGTCAATCTGAAGTCGGGCTTCTTGCCTATTTAATTCCATTTGCTTGCTATGTGCCCTAGCACTATAGACTGACAGGTTCTTAGCTAAAATAGTACTATCAGATTGATGAAAATACTTCAGATTGGTTACTTTAAATCAAATGTAAGATCATGTCCTTCACATAATTTAACACTTGAAGTCCTTCATTGATTTTCCAATTTCATTTATTTTACGATTCAATACATTCAGCTGTAATCCCAGCACTTTGGGAGGCTGAGGCAGGTGGCTCACTTGAGGCCAGGAGTTCAAGACTGCCCTGGCCAACATTGAAACCCTGTCTCTACTAAAAAATGCAAAAATTAGCCAGGCGTGGTGGCTCACGTCTGTAGTCCCAGTGACTTGGGAGGCTGAGGCAGGAGAATCACTTGAACTCTGGAGGCAGAAGTTGCAGTGAGACAAGATCACGCCACTGCACTCCAGCCTGGGTGACAGAGCGAGACTGTCTCAACAACATCAAAGGAAATATACGGAGGATTTTAGGATAGATAATTTCAGAAGAAGAAACAAAAACAGCCATGGGAGAAAACGAGAGAAACATAAAACTAGAACATTCCTTGCTTAAGGGCAAGAAAAATATCTTGCACTTAGAAATATTCCCAGAGAGCCTAGTATAGAAGTTTTTCTCATCTGAAAACAAGGGGGCTGGTATTCAACTGATCTCTAAGGTCCGTTTCAGCTTTAACACTTTGGAAGATTATTAGTTGGACTGCAATTTAGTGGAATCATAGATGGGCAAAGGCCAAAGTCATGCTCAGAACACCAGAGCCAAGTGTCCATCTGAGATGTAGCCAGGCAGCTTCTGAAGCAGCCCTGTAATTTGCAGGATACAGCCGACTTTCTGATCCCATAGCTGTACACTGTGAAGATCAGCCAGCCAGCTCAGGGCCGAGGTGAACAAAAGCTGGAAGGCATTTCCAAGGAATTTAGATCTTCTGCCAACTGGATCACTTGAGTCATATCTCAAAATCACATTCCAATTGCAGTGCTTATGTGGAGTCACCAGGCATTAATAGGGAAACTGGCCTGGGTTTTGCCTTGGGGTTTGTAAACCTGCCGCATCTGTTTCATAACTTTATCTTGGTTTTCAGAAAACATTTGGCAGAAGCCATTCCATCAGCACTTGCTTTTTTTTGAGACAGGGTTTCACTCTGTTGCCCAGCCTGGAGTGCAGGGGTGCAATCACCACTCATTACAGCTTCGAACTCCCGGGCTGAAACGATTCTCTCACTTCAGCATCACTAGTAACTGAGACTATAAGCGCGTGTCACGATGCCCAGCTAAGTTGGTTTATTTTTTGTAGAGATGGGGTCTCCCTATGTTGCTCAGGCTGGTTTCAAACTCCTGGGCTTAAGCAATCCCCCTGCCTACGCCTCCCAAGTTGCTGAGATTTCAGGCCTGAATCACCATACCCTGCCCCCTGGCACTTGCTTTTTAAATTAAGCTTCCATGCTAGGCATGGTTGTTCAGGCCAGTAATCTCAGCACTTTGGGAGGCACAGGCAGGAGGATAACTTGAATGCAGGAGTTCCACACCAGCCTGGGAAACACAAAGAAATCGTGTCTCTGCAAAAATTTAAAAACAAATTAGTTGGGCATGGTGGCACATGTCTATAGTACCAGCTACTGGGGAGACTGAGGTGGGAAGATCCCTTGAGCCAAGAGGTAGCGACTGCAATGAGCCATGATCGCACCACTGCATCTCAGCCTGGGGGGGTAGAGTGAGACCCGGTCTCAAAAAAGAAATGATTGATTAATTAATTGAGCTTCCACTAGTGACCTCTCAATCTCATCTCCTCAATTTGAAGATGTGTCTTTGCCTAATTCTGTTTGATCTTGTTGACTAATATAAATTTAGAAAAAAAACCAAGCAAAGAAACAAAGTACCTCTTGAGGCTTCCTCAGGCGCAGTAGTCTTCCTCAAAAGCAAAATTGGCCTCTGGCTTCTTGGATAGCTGAGTTGGCCACAGTCTTTAACAGACCATGGTCTGGGATTTTTTGGGATCTCTAGGATCACTGTGTAGCTGTGTCTTTTTCACATATTTCACTCTGGGTGCTATTGTTGGTATTTCAAAGTTTATAAACAACTCAATAGCTAGAAAGCACATTGTAAACTGAATGAGTCTTTTCAAAAACAGTATCAAACACAAACCAAATCAAGCATGTATAACCTCCAGTTTGTTTAGGTTTGAGGCCTTGTTGGTGGAGTGGTAAGTATATGCTGTTTGATGTATCCAGCATCCTTTCAACTTCTTTTAGTTCTAGTCCTGATTTTCCTGGGGAGGGATCTCTTCTTCCCAATCAGTTCTTGCATCTGTGGAGGTACCTGGTTCATACATTATTGGCTACAATGATTGGTCAAGGGTTCAGCAGAGTAAACAAGGCTTGCATCGGTTAGGATTAGGTTTGGTATTCAGTAAAAAAGATCTGTAGTGCAAGCAGCCTTAAATAAGACATTTTATTTGTTCCTCATGGAAAAGACCAGAGCTAGACTTGCTCTGCTCCAGGCTTTTTGTTTGTTTTTAAGAAATTGACACACTGATTCTAAAATGTATATGAAAACGCAAAGAACCTAGAATAGCCAAGAACATTTTGTAAAAGAAGAATATAGTTGGAGGATTCACGTTACCTGATTTCAAGACTTAGTATAAAATTACAGTAATTGGCCAGGCACGGCAGCTCATGCCTGTAATCCCAGCACTTTGGGAGGTCAAAGAGGGAGGATCACTTGATCCCAGGAGTTCAAGACCAGCCAGGGCAAGGTAAGGAGATCCGGTCTAAATAAGTAAATAAATAAATAAGCCAGGTGCCTGTATTCCCAGCTACTCAGGAAGCTGAGGCAGAAAGATCACTTGAGCCCAGGAGTTTGAGGCTGCAGTGAGCCTGAGTGATTATGCCACTGCACTCCAGCCTGAGTGACATAGTGAGACCCTATCTCAAAAAAAAAAATAATAATTAAGCAGTGTTGCCTACTGCAGTGTTAGACAAGTACACCAATGCAACAAATAGAGTCCTGTTAATTTTCAACAAGTGCACAAAGTAATTCAGTGATTTTTTTGTGTTTGCCATATATGGTCAGAAACAATTAGCTATCCAAGTGAAAATTGTGGCACCTATGTTACACATAAAGAAGCAATAATTCCAAACTGACTGCAGATCTAAAATGAAAGCAAAAATTATGCATTTCCAGATGTAAAAATATATTTAAAATATGTCCTAAGACAAACATTATTTTGAGTTTTTATCTATGTAGTGAATGAATAAAGAAATAAACCAAATAATTAACACATTCCCATATGTGCTGTGTGTGTGTTTCTCTAGACCTAAATCAGTGTGACTGAAAGTTGCACTTTTTTTTCTTTTTTTTTTAAAGAAAGAAAGAAAGAAAGAGAAAGAGAAAGGGGGAGAGAGAACAGAAGTCTTGCTCTATTGCCCAGGCTGGAATGCAATCTAAAAATAGGTATTAAAACCTCTTTTATGCCGATAATTGTACTTAACAGCGGAGACAGGAAGGAATAAGGGAAGAAAATAACAAACAGCCGACCAATATTTCATTTAAATCTGTGAAATGCTATGCAAATACTGAAGAGTGATTTACTTCCATTTATGTGGTCACTTTCCAAATAGGTGTAATATGATACTGAAAAAAATGTATGTTCTGTGGACCTGGGGTGAAGAATTCTATAAATATTCACTGAGTTTACTTGCTCCAGGTCTGAGTTCAAATCAT
>NW_016107334.1:6668551-6694283 GCF_001604975.1 Cebus imitator
TTCTCTCCATTTGATTGGTGAGTCTTCCTCCAACCTTTTGTTTTGAGTCTTTGTGTCCTTGCTTATGAGATGGAATGGGTTTTGACTTTTTATTCAATTTGCATGTCTGTTTCTTTGATTGGGGTGTTTAATCCATTTAAATTTAGGATTAATATTGATATTTGTGAGTTTAATATTGTCATTTAATGCTAGCTGGCTATTTTGTCCATTAGTTGATATAGATTCTTCATTATGAAGATACTCTTTACCTTTTGGTAAGTTTTTGGGATGACTAATACTGGTTGTTCGTTTCTGTGTGTAGTGCTTCTTTCAGAAGCTCTTGTAAAGCAGGCCTGGTGGTGATGAAACTCTGAGTGCTTGCTTGTTCACAAAACATTTTATTTTTCCTTCATTTATATAGCTTAGTTTGGCTGGATATGAGATTCTGGGTTGAAAATTCTTTTCTTTGAGGATATTGAATATCGACCCCCACTCTCTTCTAGTTTGTAGGGTTTCTGCTAAGAGATCTGCTGTGAGTCTGATAGGCTTCCCTTTATGGGTAACCTGACCTTTCTCTCTAGCTGCCCTTAGAATTTTCTCCTTTATTTCAACCCTCGTGAATCTAACAATTATGTGTCTTGGGGTTGCTCTTCTTGAGGAATATCTTTGAGGTGTTCTCTGTATTGCCTGAAGTTGAGTATTGTCCTGTCTTACTAGGTTAGGAAAGTTTTCCTGAATAATATCCTGAAGAACATTTTCCAGCTTGGATTCATTCTCTTCATGACATTCAGGTACACCTATCAAACATAAATTAGGTCTTTTCACATAGTCCCGTATTTCTTGGAGCCTTTGCTCATTCCTTTTTACTTTTTCTTTTCTAATCTTGTCTTCTCGTTTCATTTCATTAAGTTGGTCTTCGACCTCTGATATCCTTTATTCTGCTTGATCAATTCGAGTGTTAAAACCTGTGCATACTTCGCGGCGTTCTCTTATTGTATTCTTCAGTTCCATTAATTCACTTATATTCCTCTCTAAATTGTCTATTCCCGTTAGGATTTCGTCAAACCTTTTTTCAAGGTTCTTAGTTTCTTTACATTGGGCTAGAACATGTTCTTTTAACTCACAGAAGTTTCTTATTATCCATCTTCTGAAGTCTCAATCTGTTAATGGAACGCAGTGGTTCTCCATCAGGCCTTGTTCCCTTGTTGATCAGGAACTATGATCCCCTGTAGTGGGAGAGGATTCTGATTTTGAGTATTCTCAGCCTTTTTACCCTGGTTTCTTCCCGTCATTGTAAATTTATCCACCTGTCCTTTTTGTAATTACCGACTTTCAAATTAGGTCTCTGAGTGGACGTCCAACTTGTTGATTCCCAGCGCCAACAACCCACTGCGCCGGCCAAAACAGCGGCGTTAAGATTCTTGGTGCTTTTCTGCCCGGGAATCTCCGGTCTGGCTTCCTTCTTGAGTCCCTTTTTCAATCAGCTGAATAGGCGACTCTGCCTTCCCGAAGCTCCAAATGTTGACCAAAAGGGGACCCAGTCCTGTTTACTGTGCACCAAGAACCGCCGCGCCGGCCACAAGAGTCACGCTGGCGACCCATGGGGCTCCTCCGCTGGGAATCTCCTGGTCCGTGAGCAAGAAAAATTCGTCTGAAAGTGTGGCGTCCTCTCGTTCTCTGCGCTTTCACTGGGAGCTACAATCCTGAGCTGCTAGTAATTGGCCATTTTGGATCTCTTTCTAGACTGTATGTTTAAGAACATGGGGTAAGTAAAGATTTTTCAGGTGGTGCATAAAGATATTTTTAAAAAGATAAAAATTAGATATAAAAATTATAAATTATACTTTATCAAAAGTAGAAAGTTCTTGGCATCGAAAGACATTGTTAGGTAAATGAATAGGTTTAAGTTTTCTCCATGTTTAAGAACGTTGGTATTATTTGAAATTTTGTTTGATTGTTTGTTTTTGAGATGGAGTTTCATCCTTGCTGCCCGGGCTGGAGTGCAGTGGCATGATCTCAGCTCACTGCAACCTTCGCCTCCAGGGTTCAAGTGATTCTCAGCCTGAGTAGCTGGGGTTACAGGTGCCTGCCACTATGTTGGGATAATTTTTGTATTTTTAGTAGAGACCAGTTTCACCATGTTGGCCAGGCTGGTCTCAAACTCCTGACCTTGTGATCTGCCTGCCTCAGCTTCCCAAAGTGCTGGGATTACAGGCAGGAGCCACAGTGCCTGGCTGAATTTTTTTTTTTTTTTTGAGACAGGGTCTCACTCTGTCGCTCAGGCTGAAGTGCAGGGGCACGATCTCGGCTCATTGCAACCTCTGCCTCCTGGGTTCAAGTGATGGGACTACAGGCACATGCCACCACACCCACCTAATTTTTGTCTTTTTAGTAGAGAATGGGTTTTGCCATGTTGGCCAGGCTGGCCTCATACTGCTGACCTCAGGGGATCTGTCCACCTCAGCCTTCCAAAACACTGAGATTACAGGCTTGAGCCACTGAACCTGGGCTGAATTTTTCTGTTTTTGTTTTTTTTTTTGAGATTGAGTCTCACTTTGTTGTCCAGACTGGAGTGCAGTGTTGTGATTATGGCTTATGGCAGCCTCAAACTCCTGGGCTCAGGCAGTCTTCCTGCCACTGCCCCCTGAGTAGCTGGGACTACAAGTACACACCCCCCATGCCTAGTTAGTGTTATATTTTTTTGGTAAAGACCAGGTCTTGCTGTGTTGGTCAGTTTGGTCTTGAACACAGGGCCTCAACAATCCTCCCCTTGGCCTCCCAAAATGTTGCGAAAACAGGTGTGAGCCTCTGAACCCAGCCTCATTTAGGCTTCTCAATATTTAGCAAAATATATAGATTTGTAACCTTTCTTCCAAAAGCTATGGTTTAACTTGCTTTTGTTTCTTTTTCTTTTTTCCTTTTTTTTTTTTTTTTTTGAGACGAAGTCTCACTCTGTCCCCCAGGCTGGAGTGCAGTGGCGCAATCTCCGCTCACTGCAACCTCTGCCTCCTGGGTTCAAGCGATTTTTCTGCCTCAGCCTCCTCAGTAGCTGGGATTACAGGCACCTGCCACCATGCCTGGTTAATTTTTATATTTATAGTAGAGAAGGAGTTTCACCATGTTGGTGAGGCTGATCTCGAACTCCTGACCTCAGGTGATCCACCCGTCTCAACCTCCCAAAGTGCTGGGATTACAGGTGTAAGCCAACTCACCTGGCCTTAACTTGCTTTTTGCATAACATTTCCTTGACTTTCTTTTCTACTATTAAGCATTTCATTACTCTGTGGCTTTTGCCTCTGAAACCTGGATCTGTTAACTTCAGTATCATTGGAATATTATTTGTCTTTCTAACATGTACTCAGCCAATTCATTCCATCTATGCCTTTACCTCTCTGTCTGTAAAGATCTCTATTGGGATTTCCTTGGAAATAGTTCAGTGATAGCTTCATTTCTCAGACAAAGGAGACTGAGTGAATAAAACATTTCCTGGAAATATGACAATCTTAGCATTGAAAAGTTAAGCACCGTAAATTTAACAGATGCAAACAAACTAGTCCTCTTAATACTAATGTCAGAACATTCCCTGAATTCCTGTTTGATTGCTGCTTCAGAGACAGCCTTATTAGAAAGCATTTCCCATTCTTAGGTTCTTTCTTTGCAGTATCTGAACATTGCTAATTCAGCCTGGAAGGGAACTACTTTATGAATAGCTTTAAAATATGAGCTGTGTGTGTGTGTATTTAGCATACCCTGAGGATACATATACTTGAATGACTATCTTAAAATTCTTCCTTTGCTGTGATTAAAACAAGATACTGTCAAAAGGGAAGAGAGCTGTTATATAGGGAAACAATTGTTCTGAGGAAAAAATGTCTTATCTCCAACTGATTGTATGTAAATGTGGTGTCTACTTTCCTAACAGACATCTACTGATACCGGTATCACTTTACATTCACAGGGTGTGCTGTATTTTATGAAGGCATTTCATAGACATGGTTTTATCTAATCCTAAAAATGTTACAACTCTGCTGGTTTATAATCGTCTTCTGGGTTTAGATACCTTCCTCAAATGAGAATCCTTCAAAGTATTGTGATTTCTAAAGCTCCCCAAATGGTAGCTTATACCTATATTCTTTCCAGTAACATTAGTGGAATTATATTTAAGCTTCACAAAGTTTCATAGATTCTTCATGTATTTGACTGTGACAATTCCATAGTCTTAGCCTGTTCTGAATCCATTTACACTTCTCAAAGAGCCCATCTGCTCAGGGTTCTGGAACTGGTATTCAGTTATTTCCCTCCCACCAGAGAGATTTTTATGGGACCAATCTTTCTTTTCTCTGTCCCAGTACAGACCGATGTACAAGATGAGCCTTGCAAACAGACGGAGAAAGGGGTAAGACCTCATTCTCCCTGGAGGCCAGCTTGGACCAGATGATTTCTGCAATGAGGATGGTCCTTGTGGGTCCACATCCACTCTGTGGAGCTGTCTCTGTTCCTGCCTGGTTTCAAACCTGGTTCTCCAGCCCTTCTGAAAGTAACCTGGGTTTCTAATATCCTGCCAAGGGGTTTTACTCACTTTACATTAGCCAGAATATTCATTGCTGTCGTTTCTCCTCAAAAACCCATCTATGTACATTGTCTTTTGGAAGCATGATCCCATAGTTACCAGAATTAGTTTGTTGAAGCAGTTTGCAAATGGAACTGACAAACTTTCAGTAGTAATATCTTGGTTTTCTTTAAACAGAAAGAACTAATTAATCAGAGGAGAAGGCTTTTTAGGACTTTAGTGAAAATAATAGTATATTCCCGTTTCCATTCTACTTTCCCTACCAATCAAAGAGATGAACTTGGTTGGTTATATAAATGGTAACACAGAATTCTGATTTAATACCAAATTATGTATGAATCAGACCATTTTCCAATCTGGCTAGACAATAATGGAGCCTAGGATTTTCCAGATGTCAGAGTTATAGTAAGCACTATCCATGAATTATCTTATTTAATTCTGACAACAGCTCCCTAAAGTGGCACTATGATTATCTTCATTTTACTGATGAAGAAATAAACTTAGAGAGGTTAAGTTGCACACTATAGCTGCCAAGTGGCAGAGCCAGCATTCAAACTAAGGAGCTGAACCACACCAACTAGTTTATACCAATATAATAATTATGTACTTCATCATAAAACTTGTTTTCTAATTACAGAGATTGTGAAAATAGATAATTTTTGCTCTTAATGTTTATTCTTATAACAACCACACATTTAATTAATAGATTTCATATTTATTTCATTTGTTTATAAAAATATGTTTTGCTTTTATGATTAAATGATTAAGTGGTAGGGACTGTAACTTAATTACATATTTCTTAATTATTGGTGTATTAGTTAATTATATGAAGTTAATTTTTAAAATTAAGTAATTATATTTTATAACATGTTGCTGTTCTGATGTCAATCATGTTTTTCTGTTAATTTGGACTCAAGCATTATTAAATATATAGTGAATTTTAATGCTAAAATTAGTACAGGTTACTAACAAGATTTATATATTTTATATAGGCATCAATATACACATATGACACACACAATTCAAAACTATTAAAATATTTGTAATATATACAAATACATTAAATATGAAGAAAAACATGCAAGTAACTTTAAAAAGTGAGCCTCAGTTTTGAGATGGCTTGGAAATTTTGTAATTTTAGTATTTCTTGGTCTCAGTATTCTGCTTTATTATTTTAAGTAGAAACTATTCTGTGTTGAAAAAGCTACTGTGAGAAAATGACTTAACTATGTTGTCGGCTTCTTTAGGACAAGGCCATGGTTTCATATTCTTCCCATGGAATGGCTTCTGGCACAATAAATGTTTGTTGAATTTGAATTTTGAATTTAAGTGAAATGATGCTGAAAATTTTACATTAGCTACAGCCATCCATCTGAATTTAAGCCAGCAGTTGCTATCTTGCATAGGGGAATCGTTAATAATGTGGTTTCTAGTGGGATTATTTGGTGACAGTAGAAAATGAGATATTTTTTCTGCTTTGATTTGTCTGTTTCAATCATGCATGGCTAAGTCTTCAGGGTAATGTTTTTGGTTCAAGTGAAAAGTAAAAAATATATTACCATGAAGGTTTCTGATACCTTGTGGGACAAGAAATTAATAAACTTAATTCCACCCCCTATTTTTGTTTTGATTTATCAATATAATACAGGAGTCTACTACCAGAAGTAGCTACTGAGGGTAGTACTTCTGTATCTCCATTGAGTATCTCTTCTATTGTGCCTCTCATAGAGCTTCTTATTACATAATTATAAATGAATTATTATTATGTATTATTGATCTAATCTCTTCCCTACTAGTCAGTTCAATGAAAACAAAATTATCTAGTTTTTAGCAAAGAATTTACTGTGAAATATTTGAGACATTTCCAATATTCAGCATGAAAAGAGGTTATTCAGCACACTGCTGTGGAATTATAAGTTGGCACGATCTTACCATTGGAAATTTAGTAAAGGGTATCAACAACCTTAAAAAGTGTATTCCTCTTAATCCAGTATTCATTTCTGGGATGTTATGCAAAGAAAATAAAACAGGCAAATGTATTGAAATACACACACAGCTATACGCACAAGATATTCATCATAGCATTGTTGAAAACAGCAATGAATTGGAGGCATGCTAAGTGTTCACTAATGGGGATTGGTTATAATACAATTTACCATAGATATGCAAGTAAAATACAGCTCTTCTATTTCTTGGTACCTCGTAGAATGTTTTTATGAAGCTTTAACTTATTGGAGAGCAGGGTGATGGTAAGGTTAGTGGTAGATGATTGAACTTTCAGCGTGCTATTTTATACAGTTAGCCTTGTCTGTTTTAAACTGGGGAAAACTCAGCCTCTTTTGGGCGAATGCACAGTGTTTTGGGCTTCCTTCCTTTCCTTCTGCTCCTTTCCAAGGTGGCATCCAGGATGATCCTGTGGTGGTTGGGGATGAGGGTGACATAGCTTTACATGACACCCACTATACTAGTCTCCACTGAGGAATTGCACATACATAGGGTAACTGGGGCCCGGCACAGTGGCTCATGCCTGTGAGTCCACCACTTTGGGAGGCCAAGGCAGGCAGATCACCTGAGGTCAGGAATTTGAGACCAGGCTGGCCAACATGGTGAAACCCTGTCTCTACTAATAATATAAAATTTAGCCAGGCGTGGTGGCAGGTGCCTGTAATCCCAGCTACTTGGGAGACGGGGGCAGGAGAAGCTCTTGAACCAGGAGGCACACTTTGCAGTGAGCCAAGATGGTGGCTGTACACTCCAGCCTGGGCAACAGAGTGAAACTGTGTCTCAAAACAGCAACAACAGCAACAAAAGGCAACTGGTTTCATCTGGCTTTTTGGGAATAATATTCTTGAGTTAGATGTTGGAATTTATATTCTCAGACATTTGGTCCTGCTCTCAAAATGTGATCAAAATTCCTTCTCCCCTTCTTTGATGGTAAGAAAGTTAGGCATATGGCTGAGCAGCCAGAGACTAAATTTCTCTGTGTTCTTTTGCAACTAGATATGCTCATGTGAGTCACGGAGTGGGAAGAGAAGTGATGCATGCCATTTCCATGCATGGCTCTTAAAACACTGTTTCTACACTTCTCTGTTTTATTTTCTTTTCCTATAAGCCAGAAAATGAATGTGGCTGTGATTCTTTGTTCCTTGTTTTTCTAGGGTTGAGACATTTCTTAGCTATGTGAGCTGATAACAAGATCTAGTGATCTGACTTATTATTTTTTAAGTAAAACAACCTAAGAAATTTATTTACTTTATGTTACATTAATTTCTTTGATTTAAAAAAATTTATTATTATTATTTTGAGATGGGGTCTTGCTCTGTCTCCCAGGTTGGATCTTGGCTCACTGCAACTTCCGCCTCCCTGGTTCAAGTGATTTTCCTGCCACAGGCTCCCCAGTAGCTAAGATTACAGGCATACAACACCATACCCAGCTAATTTTTGTATCTTTAGCAGAGACAGGGGTTTCACTATGTTGGCCAGGCTGGTCCAGAACTCCTGACCGCAAGTGATCCATTCACCTTGGTGTCCCAAAGTGCCGGGATTATAGGCATGAGCCATTGCACATGGCCTAATTTTTTTCTTTCAATTGTTTTTGGGGTACAGGTAGTTTGTTGTTACATGGATAAATTCTTTAGTGGTGATTTCTGAGATTTCAGTGCACTCATTACCCGATCAGTATACAGTGTACCCAATGTGTAGTTTTGTACCCTTCACCCTCTTTCCAATCTTTTCTTGGGCCCCCAAGGCTCCCAAGTCTGTGATATCATTCTTATGTCTTTGCATCCTCATAACTTAGTTCCCATCTATAAGTGAGAATGTATGATATTTGGTTTTGATTTGACTGTGGAAGACAATAGAACATTAAAGCCATGTGGATTATTCTAGAAGAGAGGAAATTCCCCCCAAAATTTCCCAAGGCCTCACAACTAGTTTTTGGTTGATCCAGATGAGATATTCCAGCATTAATTATTCTAAACTGATGCCACAATCATTTATTCTATCTTCCATCTCCAAATAATGCTACATGACTTGATTGTCTCGTTGCTTCAGATAAATAGTGGCTGCCCTTTGTCATTTTAAAATGGAGAAAAATCCTCTTTCCTCAACAATCTTTTCTTTATTCACAATGTAAATTAATACCAACAAGCCCTCTCAAGCTGGATTCTTCAGCTTTGAGGAGAACTTTCACTGTTGCACCCACTTCAGAAGCGTTTACTTATCATCAGCATTAAGTATGATAGTTCAAAGCAGCATTGCCTGTTTCTGAAAATCAGTTCCATAGTAGCCTGTGCTGCCTCAGCCTTTTTTGGCCTAATGCGTACAAAAATAACTGGTTCCAGCTTCAGAAGTCCTGGTTTGGGGTCCAGTTGTTCCGCATAATCACTGTATAAAGTTGTTCAGGTTAACTTCCCCAATTATCCAATGATAAAGTGCTAAACCATCACAAAACATTTCCTTTTAAATTGCTTTATGCTTAAATTTGTTATTTTTTGTATGGATCTCCCAATTTTTCTTATTAGAGCAGCTTAAGTATTATGTTTCCAAAGCAGAGCACTTTAAACCCTGTTTTCTTTGCTCCACTGCTCTCTCTCTGTCTCATACTAATGTGCTCACACCTTCACCTCCTCTCTCTCCCTCTGTTTTAGAATTCTTAACTCCAGGGTGATGTAAGTTGCCATTTACTAATAGGTACATGTTGTGTGAAAGGATGAGCAATTTGAAGAACCAGATGAAAACTCAGTTGAAAAAGCATAGGAAGCCTCTAAGTGAGAGACAGCTGAGTTGGGACAAACACACAGTGAGACTAAACTACGCCCATGCACGGTGCAGGTGGGTGGGCTACATCCACATGGATCTTCTTGCTTTTTTTTTTTGCTGGTGCACTGACTGCAGGGCACTGTTCAGGATTAGGCACAATGGTGCCTGGGGGAAGGGGTGAGGGAAGGTGGAAAGCCTATCTGATTGTTTTTAGGCTGTGTTTGCCTGGGGGAGTCACATTTTTCAAATTTGTACAAAGGTGTCGTGGATTAATGGGAGGCATGGTGGAATTAGCCTCCATTTCAGCAAAAATGACTATGAGTAAATATTAAGTCACTGAGAAAGATTATATCTTACTTATTTTTATTTATTATTTTTTGAGATGGGGTCTCATTCTGTTGCCCAGGCTGGAGTGCAGTGGTGCGATCTTGGCTCACTGCAACCTTTGTCTCCCAGGTTCAAGTGATTCTCCTGCCTGAGCCTCACCAATAGCTGGGATTACAGGCGAGCGCCACCATGCCGGGCTAATTTTTGTATTTTTAGTAGAGACGGGGTTTCACCATATTGCCCAGGCTGGTCTGGAATGCCTAACCTCAAGTGATCCACCTGCCTCAGCCTCCCAAAGTGCTGGAATTACAGGCATGAGCCACCGCACCCAGCAATATTTTATCTTTTAATTTTAGAGACTGGGTCTTGCTCTTTTGCCCAGGCTATCATACCTCACTTCAGCCTCCCACAACTGGGGTCAAGTGATCCTCCTGCTTCAGCACCCCTAGTTTCTAGGATTACATGCATGAGCCACTGCGCCTGGCAATTTTTAATAGACAGCTCAGGAAATGCCTACATTATAACTGGGGTCTAGGTTACACAAAGGTGGCAACTCTGATGGATCTGAAAGAAAAGATGGATCTACATCAATGCAAGGCCTGCTTAATAACCTAAAAGACTTTTCTGAGACCATGGAATAATTGCAACAAAACTCCATTTGTTTTTTCTAGCCTTTTCATTTGCTTAATGAAAAACTAAATGGTTCTTGCTATTGAAATAGCAGATTGACATATATTATTGACAACTTATGTACATAAATATTCTGGGATCAAGTGACTCTAAAATATCGTAAGAAAATATAAAAACCAGGCTGGGCATGGTGGCCCACGTCTGTAATCCCAGCACTTTGGGAGGCCAAGGCAGGTGGATCATGAGGTCAGGAGTTTGAGATCATCCTGATCAACATGGTGAAACCCCGTGTCTACTAAAAATACAAAAGTTAGCTGGGCATGGTGGTGTGTGCCTGTAATCCCAGCTACTCAGGAGGCTGAGGCAGAAGAATCACTTGAACCTGGGAGGTGGGGGTTGCAGTGAGCGGAGATCGCACCACTGCACTCCAGCCTGGGTGACAGAGCAAGACTCTCTCAAAAGACAAAGGAAAAAAATATGCAATTAATGCTTAATTTCGCTTGATTTTTGTGAGCGGGGTTTGGAGGGTCTTTCTCCCTTACTCTGGGCCTAATGTCATTTCAGCTGTCCCTTGGCCCACTTACATTGACCTCCAGTCTGTGAAAGGGGCCATGGCACACTTCGGATAGGAAGCAGACAAAATAAGGTCAAATAAAAGTCAGAGTAAGGTGGGCTGCACTTCTTCTTCTCATGCATTTCAAATTAAGAGGGACCGTAAGGGTTAACTATAAAGTATTCCACCTTGAACCCCCACACTCTCTTTATCTATCACACCATAATAAAAGATCAAGAGTTCCTGCTTATTATCTTATTTTTCCTGCTTGCTCCACCAGGCTAAGGCTCAGTCTGGTTATGGATTAACACGGTGATCAATAGTAAGCCTGCTGTCTCTCTCTCGGCAGGGGAAAATGAACTCAAAATGCAGTCAAACTCTTATTGATCAAGGATACAGGTCTCACTTTCATTACCTCTGTCTCCTGATAACCCACAAATAATGTGATGAGTTGCTAATCTCTCTGATTTTCAATGGACCCTTCACCCTTCCTGTCTGCACATTGCAGCTTTTATTTCCATCTTGATACACACTCTGTGTAATTCATGTAGCACTAACTCTCACTCTCTTGCCGTCAGTCCTGGTCAATCAGAGTTAATAATATCGCTCTTCACTGGGGATGGAGGCTTCAGCCAGTTCAAAATAGAATGTCTCCAAATAAGGCAAGGAAATGCAAAATGCAGACGGCTCCTTTCAGGAAAGAGAGATGTGACGTCTTCTCGGTGAAGCAACACTCAAATTGGTAGTCATCTTCCCAAGAGCTGACCTGCTTCTACCAAAGTAGAAGATTCACAAACTTGAACATTCAAGTCTCTTGCATGGCTAATTTTATCATGGCTTCTGTTTCTCAGAGGACCTGAACTGACTGATGCAAAGCTTTTTATCCTGGTGGGGCTAGGAGCAGGTCCCCTCATTCTTGGCTTCTAAATGGTCATGGAATTTCTATCAAATAGTTGTAGCGAATACCATGAGAACCTAGAAAGAAGTAGACCATTAAAATATTGTGTTCTTCATTTTATTTTTTTCTTCATTTATTTTTCTGAGACAGAGTCTTACTCTGTCACCCAGGCTGGAGTGCAGTGGCACCATCTCCACTAACTGCAACCTCCGCCTCCTGGGTTCAAGTGATTCTCCTGCCTCAGCCTCCTGAGTAGCTGGGATTACAGGCATGCACTACCACACCCGGCTAATTTTTGTATTTTCAGTGTCTTTTTTACCATGTTGGCCAGGCTGGTCTTAAACTCCTAGCTCCTCCCAAAGGGCTGGGATTACAGGCATGAGCCACGGCACCCAGACTCTTTATTTTATTTTTTATCTATCTATCTACCTAACTTAAGATACAGTTATAAGACTAATTTTTTTTCTTTTTTCCTTTTTTTTTTGGTAGAGACAGGATTTCGCCATGTTGCTTAGGCTGGCCTTGAACTCTTGGGCTCAAGCAATCCACCTGCCTCGGTCTCCCAAAGTGGTGGGATTACAGGCGGGAGCCACTGTGCCTGGCCTTTATTGATTTCTTTAATTAAAGGTAGAGCAGTGTAACAGAAGCAATGTGGCTTTTGAGTCAAAAGCCCTACTTTAGAGTCTTAGATCTTCCACTTACTCAGGCAGGGCAATGAAGACATTGTGGAAAAAATATATCACTTCACTTTTGTTTAGAAAATTTTTGTCTCCTTTATGAGATAAAAATGGTCTTCCTTTCTAACTTAGAGTGGGCAGAAATGGCTCCCACAAAGAAGGATGGTGAGAAGAACAAAAAGGGTCATTCTGCCATCAACGAGGTGGTGACCAGAGAATACACAACCAACATTCACAAGCGCATCCATGGAGTGGGCTTCAAGAAACATGCCCCTCGGGCATCAAAGAGATTCGGAAATGTGCCATGAAGGAGATGGGAACTCCAGATGTGTGCATTGATATCAGGCTCAACAAAGCTCCCCAGGCCTAAGGAATAGGGAATGTCCCATACCGAATCCATGTACGGATGTCCAGAAAACGTAATGAGGATGACGATTCACCAAATAAGCTCTATACTTTGATTACCTACGTACCTGTTACCACTTTCAAAAATCTACACTTAATGTGGATGAGGCCTCATAGGTGATCGTCAAATACATCAAATATAGTTACAAAATTGCAAAAAAAGAAAAAAAAGGACTCAAATCAGTTTTAGGAAAAGGATTCCTGTCACAAGCATGGTTATGTTTTTCGTTTGTTAATAACATAATTTTACTACTTTTTTGGGGGAGTATTCTGTGACATGACTTTTTTAAAGCGAAGTAAAAACAAAGAAAAAACCCTCAAATTTCATAATGTGTGATGTTGCTTAGGCATTTGGCTTATCAGAGATCCTCAAGTATAAAATGGCATTGAACACAGGCATAAAAAGGATGACTGATTGTCACTGTTTTCCTCGCTGAATTGTTAGAATTGAAGTCAAACAAACAATGGTTGCTTTTACCTCTTCCATACACAACCCAGGAAGGCTTACCTACCTGAATCACTTTTTTTTTTGAGACGGAGTTTTGCTCTTGTTACCCAGGCTGGAGTGCAATGGCGCAATCTCGGCTCACCGCAACCTCCGCCTCCTGGGTTCAGGCAATTCTCCTGCCTCAGCCTCCTGAGTAGCTGGGATTACAGGCACGCGCCACCATGCCCAGCTAATGTTTTGTATTTTTAGTAGAGATGGGGTTTCACCATGTTGACCAGGATGGTCTCGATCTCTTGACCTCGTGATCCACCCGCCTCGGCCTCCCAAAGTGCTGGGATTACGGCGAGAGCCACTGCGCCTGGCCCTGAATCACTTTTGTGAGGAAAGTCAAAGTTTTCTGCTGCCAAACTGATTAAAATAAGTTACCGCTGGGCGCAGTGGCTCACACCTGTAACCCCAGCACTTTGGGAGGCTAAAGCAGGTGGATCACGAGGTCAGGAATTCAAGACCGGCCTGGCCAATATGGTGAAACCCTGTCTCTACTAAAAATACAAAAATCAGCTGGGCATGGTCACAGGCACCTGTAATCTCAGCTACTCGGGAGGCTGAGGCAGGAGAATAGCTTGAACCCGGGAGGGGGAGGTTGCAGTGAGCCAAGATCTCGAGATTGTACTCCAGCCTGGGTGACAGAGTAAGACTCTGTCTAAAAATAAATAAATAAATAAATTAGTTAATTAATAAAATAAAAAAATAAAAAATAAGTTACCATGAAACAAATCCTGAAGAAGATACGAGATGACCAGCTGCAACTAAGCAAATCCTTTGCTTGCGTTCCGCCTGCAGGGTCTGAATGCTGTTTTCCAGCTCCAGTCCAGGCAATTTCTACACCTGTTGAAGAGAAAGCAAAATATGACAGTAGTACAAAGTCCGGGGGATTAAAGCGATTTTCACTGAGCTCTTAAAGCTGAGGTAATTGCCGGTCTCATTTTCTTCTTTTGTTTGGCAAAGCTGCACGTGAAATTTGACAACAAAGCCCTCGTCCCCTTTTTTTTGCAAGGGACCTGGTGGAAATTTCTCCAGTTTTCCCCCTTTCCTCTCTGCTGAGTCATCTTTGAAATTATCTTGTTTCCTTTGGCTTCATAGGATAAGATAAAGGGAAAGTCATTCCAGGACAGGCTTTTGTTTATAGGGCAGATTTTGGAAGCACCTTTAGAAACGTGCTTTTTTAACCTATTGCTTTAAAATTCCGATATCAGAAAGCTGAGAGAACGAGAGGAAAAGGTGCTTGGTGAAGGCTGGTGAGAAAGCTTACCCTGTTTATTTTGTAATCACAGGAGGAGAAGGCACTCAGGGAAGGCTCCCTTTTTTGGGTTCTCCATGTTCTCATGGTGTACAGTATCGTATACATCCAGTCTCTGATTTGCTATACTTCCCAGGCTGAGCATATGCTGCAGCATACCCTTGATATTGCCATAATTGTGTGTGTGATCTTCAATCACAGATGTCATCAAATTTTATTAAACTTAATATAGATAAAACCAAGACATTATTGATTAGTTCTGCCATGCAAATCTCCCAGGCTTCCTCTTCCAATGGTTTTCTTCTGGGGAAGCTGTCTTTATCCTTTCGATAATGCTCATGCCCTTAGAGCCACTGTGGCTTCTGAGTTTTCTTTTGAAGCCCACATCAATCATATAATTAAAATGTATTAATACAACCGCGGCAATCTTGCCATATTGGAAGGCATGTTCTCTGGTCTGCTGGTGCAGGTTTAACTCACGCCCCTCTTTCACGTGGGCGTAATTACTGCTGTCCTTATTTATGGTTCTTCCTGGTGTATTTTCTGTTAATCCAGATTTAATCAGATACACCCCTATTTGGGCTTAAACTTTTCTACCTTATTAATAAGACTAACTGGATTCTGACAAAGAAAGTAAGATTCTCTTCCCCCTTTGCAGACATCTTCTCAGCCATTCTCTCCACAAATGCCGTCTGGTGGCATCCAAGCATGGCCAAACATTCAGATGGAAAATGAAGAATCCAGAAAATCTCCCAGGTGCCCCAGGTGGCCAGATATTTAGTGTCAGGTAGGCAAAGCATCTAGATCACTGAATTTTTCTTAAAATTATTTTCCAAATCTTGCTGTCTGGGAGTTTTTGGCATTAGGCAAAGACATGCAGTTTCCAGCCACCCCGCCTCCATTCTCCTGCCTTCCTTTTTCTCCCATGCTTTTGGCTGATTTTGCTCTCTCTGTTTTTCTCCACTTTCTCTTTCCCTGAATTTGTGTTGCAAGTTCAGTTCTTAACATCTAATAGGAAAACATGGAATGGATGGTAGGTGGGGGAGCTCGAGCTTGGGAATAAGATCTAAGCAGGTGGCAGTTCTATCCGGATTTCTGATCAGCCGTCTTTCTACTTTCTGAGACATACTTAGAAAAGCTTTGCATTTCAACCAGGTATCTGCATTCTTGGAAAGCACGGAACCTAATTTCAGATGAAAACATTACAGTTCTCTAAAGAAAAAGCCTTTGGTTATGGTTTGAAGAGGGTTGGCCTCTTGCTGAACTCAAAAAAAAATCTCACTTTTAAAACACAAGCAACAGATGAATAACCTTTTCCTTCTTCATGTCTAGTGATTAAAGCGTATGGTTCTCAGCTTAAATAAGATCATAAACTATCTTCACTATAGGTTCTTGTTTGGGAATTATTTCATGAGCTGTTGGCAATTCAGCAGCTGCTAGAGGTTTGTTCAAACATCTCATATTCATGGAGGATTTTAGATTTTTTTTAATTAGCTGGGCCATTTTGCTTAGATTCCTGGAGTAATTAATGCCTTCCATTGTACATCAGCGTTGGGAACCCAGTCTCTGGCACTCATGAATGTCCAGAGGGGAACTGTGTATTTGTACAAAGTATCTGTACTGCTTTAAAAATACTCTAGCTCAAAGTGGGTGTTGAACAATGAGAACACATGGACATAGAGAGGGGAACATCACACACTGGGGCCTGTCTGGCGGTGGGGTCAGGCTGGGGGAGGGATAACAGGGGGTGGGGGGATTGGGAAGGGATAACATTAGGAGAAATACTTAATGTAGATGACGGAGGGATGGATGCAGCAAACCACCATGGCACATGTATTCCTATGTAGCAAACCTGCACGATCTGCACATGTACCCCAGAACTTAAAGTATAATAAAAATAATTCTAGCTGACATTAGTGACTTTTTCACAAAAACCTTATAGAAAAGTCATACACTACTTTCTGACTTTTTTCTTCCTAAAAGTTTTGTCACTGGAAACAGATACAAAACTTTTAGCAAAAAAGGAAAAAAGAAAACTGTTTGCCCCATGCATGTCCGGTTTGGCCTCCACCAACAGGAATCTGTTCCTAATTTTGTCACCTGTGTTGAGCATCTCAGGGACATGAGAGCATCCGTTTCCTTTGCTACATTTGGAAAAGTGGGTTTCTTTTTCTTTTTTTTTTTTTTTTTTGAGACGGAGTTTCACTCATGTTGCCCAGGCTGGAGTGCAATGGCCCGATCTCGGCTCACCGTACCCATCACCTCCCAGATTCAAGCAATTCTCCTGCCTCAGCCTCCCCAGTAGCTGGGATTACAGGCATGCACCACCACACCTGTCTAATTTTTTGTATTTTTAGTAGAGATGGGGATTCTCCATGTTGGTGAGGCTGGTCTCAAACTCCCAATCTCAGGTGATCCACCTGCCTCTGCCTCCCAAAGTGCTGGGATTACAGATGTGAGCCACTACACCCGGGGAAAAGTGGTTTTCAACCGTAGCAGCATGTTAGCATTATGGGAGCAGTTTAAAAAAATATACTGAAGCGAGAGATCCACCCCTAGAAATTGGGATTTAATCGAACTTTGGCTTATAGCTTATTTGGTAGACCATTTTGGAAACTGGTGTAGTACATATACATAATAAACACACTACATTAAACTTTATGTTAAGAATAAGACAGGATACACATACATTTATACAGAATACAAGTAAGACAGGATACACATACATTTATACAGAATACAAGTAAGCAAGCAAAGTAACTAGCAGTTGGGTCGAGGACAAGCCACTTAACCTGCGTGGCTTTGCTTCCTCTTTGTAATCACCCAGTTCCCGTCTGCTGTAGGACATCACTGTGATCTGGGGTTCTCTGCCTTCCCTCCCCCGTCCTTGGTCTCTCATCCCTCCAATTGGTCCAGTCTTCTGCCGCTCGGATATTCTTTTATGCCTGCTGTTTCCATTCTTCCTTTCTCAAGACGCTCAAATGACTTCCCATTAGCTTCTGGGTCATATTCAAATTATTACCTATTGGTTTCAAGACCTTAAGTCAGGCAATCCCTTTTTATGCCACTTTTAATCTCTTCCCTTCCTGCTTCCTTTGTGGCTGTCAGAATCATCTTCCCCAAGCAACCCTTGTTCCTCTCTCTCTCTGTCTCTCTCTCTCTTCTTCTGAGCCCTGCTTGCTTTAGCCTATCAGGGAAAACTTTCTAGATTATGCCCACCTGGCTTCAACCATTCTTCCCATCATTCTAGTGTTTAACCCTTGCTGCAAACCTCAGCTACCTACTGGTGATTTAAAACCCTGTAACTAGGTTTTGTTGACCTGAAGAAAGTCAGAATTGCTGGGCAGTTGTCCAGGGGATGCTTCTCATACAAATCATGGAGACATAACCAAACAGAGGAAAGTATTTGAAAAACACAAATGGAGTCGTTTATATGATTTGCACACTATCCACATCACTTGGTGTTTCCCCCAAATCACTAATCAATACGTTGTCTTTTGTCTCTTCTTGCCTCTGTTTCCCAGCCCTACTCAGCAAACCCTTAACCCAGAAATAAAATCCAGTACCCTACATTTGGAGCAAATGTGTTTAATTGCTTGTTGTAAAATATGCCAAGAAGTAATGGAAGAACCATATTGCTATTTTAACATTAATTCAGATCTCTTGAGATGGATTTTCTAGCTTATAATTGTAATTTACAATGGGTCACCAAGTCTTTCACTTTAATTTTCCAATCATCTCTTAGATAAAAGAGGAAGAAGGAAAGGCATCATACATATCTTATAGCCTCTGGGTATCTTCCCTTTATGCATACTAAGCATTCAATACATATTTTTTGGGTGAAGTAAAATTTGCCTCAAAACTTTTTGACAGCTGGGTGCAGTGGCTCACGCCTGTAATCCCAGCACTTTGGGAGGCCAAGGTGGGCAGATCACTTGAGGTCAGGATTTCAAGACCAGCCTGGGCAACTTGGTGAAACCTTGTCTCTACTAAAAATACAAAAACTCAGCCGGCTGTAGTGACACCTGCCTGTAATCCTAGCTACTAAGGAGGCTGAGTTTGGAGTATCACCTAAGCCCAGGAAGTTGAGGCTGCAGTGAGCTGAGATTTGTCACTGCACTCCAGCCTCAGGCATGGGAGTGATACCCTGTTTCAAAAACAAACAAAAAACAAAAACTTTTTTTTTTTTTTTTTTTTTTTTCTTTCTTGGGCCTTTTTTTTTTTAATTTCCCTTTTTGGTGTGTGTGGGTGTGTGTGTGTGTGTGTGTGTGTGTGTGTGTATAGAGGGTTCTCTGTTAAAGTAGTTTAGGGCCCTCAAACTAGATTTACTAAATTTTAGCAAGCACCAGGGGATATTTATAGACACTAAAATTTGAAAGCCACTGCCTTATGATAATATCAAGAAATACTCTGTTATAAATTTTAGCTAGCTTTCAAAATCTATCACCTCAGTGAAACAAGCACCCCATTAAGAGACAAGACGCTTTTTCCTCCATCCTTCACCTACATCTGTATCTTAAAAAGTGCAATTACTAAAGCTCTGGGAAGTCAGTCTCTTATGTAAATCCTTTGTTTACATCATTTATCACATCAGAGAAATATCATAGTCAATTTCACAATAGTCCAGCCGGCGAATGAGCTATGCTTATCATTAGTTCTCTCTCAGTTCTGAGCGTCTCTCTTTGACCATAAAATGAAAGAAATAAAACAGCATGCTACAGGAAGTATTTTAAACTCTTTAAATTCATGGAAACTTCATATTTAGAAAACAATGTTTGGAAGTAGCAATATATTCAAACCTATACTGATTCCAAGCGAACCACCCCTAGCAATTTTAATGCAATAATAATTAATGTACGATGAATACAAATAGATTCTGATTGTTCTAACAGAATGTTCCTTTTTAGGCTGTTCCTTGAGTTGATCATGATAAAGTAAACATTCTGTCTTAAGGACGATGGGGGCAATGCTTATGCTGCTGCTTTCTTTCTGGCCTGTGTGTGCCACTGGGGACCACGCTATAGGATGGAGGAGAAGGATGCCACCGGGAAATACAAGGAGGGAAGTAAAAGGAGCCAGATAGATCCCATTCACACACATTTACATGATTTTACTAAAATTTTACACCCCTTAGAGATGTTGATAGTTTGCGTTTGAAGCAGCTGCTCTATGCTTTGGCTACTTTTTCCAGTGTCCCTGGAGGATTGACACATTTAGGGGAAATTTACGTTTTGTGTCCACCACCCAAATGGGAAGTTCACAGTTCACCAGCGGAATTTTACTTTCTATAGTTAAGGGTTTCTTGAAACCCTTTAAGATTCTGAAGGAAGAGGAAGCCAGAACCAAATACAAGCTGCTTAAATAAACAGTTTAAAGGATATTTGATGAATTATTAAGTTTTTAGGTAAGGTGTCAAATACAGCATCTGTCTCTCTCTCTCTCTCTGTCTCTCTGGAATTATAGGATTCTTGTGAAGATCAGTAGAGGCAATCCATGGCAAAGTGCCCAGCAATGTGCATGGTGTCTAGTCTCCTTTTTGCTGTCTTTAAGGCTATTCCTATTAACTATATCTTTAATATATAAAAACATACAATAGGCATTGTTCAGTATAATTTAAAGCTATGTTAAATTTTAAAATAGAATACTTGAAAACTTTAACAATTGGCTCCCAAGGCAATGCTAGATTTGAGTTTCATTGGTCCAAGAACGCGGTACACCCTACAGGGCCCAATCACCCTTCACAAAGTTGATGAAATCAGTTGCTTGCTACCCCTGGAGGAGCAAGCAGAGATTTGACCAGGTGGTCAGAAAGACATCTTTGGGTTCTGGTTCTACCTGACTTAAGGTGTGATTGGCTTCCTTGGTGTGGGGATTAGGCCACCAGAGGAGCAAAATTTCCTCTCTTTTCCAAGCATAGGCCCCTGAGCAGAATGACTTTCCATTACCAATGAATTTTTTATAGCCTTCTTTTATTTTTTTTCAATGAGTTGCTTTTATTTTTGTCCACAAACTGTGTCATTTGCCATAGTAAGAAAACTCCTCTTGTTCCAGGTCTTTATCAGAGTTTCTACAAATCAGGTTAATTGGTGATCAACAGAGCTTTTCTGTCTTTAATGAGGCCTAGTAGCCCAAGGCAAGCCCTACCTCTTGATAAGGGACTTTCTTTTTTTCTTACTCTGAACTCTTTGATCACTTAAAAAAAAAAAAAAAAAAAAAGGAAAGAAAGAAACCAGGAAGAACAACCACCGGGAATGTCATTGTTTTTTAATTGCCTGATTACCAAATGTTGGAGATAAAAGATAGATGTTCTCAATTAATAACATTTACATAGATTAGCATCACTAACAAGCCTCATTAGTAGCTGCTGATTTTTGTTTAGATGGTGTCCCAAGTCATTTGCTCTCTCACTGAATGTGCGATCCAATGCACCTTTAGTATGACAAAACATTGCCTTCTAATCTATTTCCATTAATCAAACTGTAAGGCATTTTAATACACAAACAGGTTTTTAATTAATTAAAAGTTAATATTAACCTAGTGTCGATCTAACAAAAGGTTTCATGTGTTAATAAAGTTTCACAAACTGTTTCTAAACTGGCTATATTTTATAGAATGTAAACACCTTCATCGGATTAATCACAGCACAAACACATCTCCATTCACAGATGAGCATCATAGAAATACAGTCCGTTCATCATGTGCCTGCCATGTGCCTTGAATTTTACATAGACTGTCTCCTTAATCTGCCAACAGTCCTGTGAGGGAGGTAATGGAAGCCTCAGCAATTCGAGAGTGCACACACACACACACACACACACACACACAGTGAAGTTTCAGAGTGTAAGTGAAATGCCAGGATAACTCAGACCTACCTTTGAGGCAAGAGTCTATGCTTGTTTCATGGACTTTGAAATGATACCTTCTGCCTTCCACATGCATCCAGAGAAAGAATTAATTGATATTTTGAGCAGAAGCAAATGATTGAGATAACCTAAAACTAGCCTTAAATCATATTTTAAACTCTGCTCCAGGGCCAGTCCTTAGCCTTTCTGCTTTGTGTATACCCTCTCCCTAGGTGGTCTCATTTGTTCCCACTCTCTAGGTTCCATCTAAACCATTACTACTTCCAGTTTTTTCTTCCAGACTTGATCTCCCTTCTAAGCTCCAGATGTATTATTTAGCTGCTTAGTTTACATCTTTTCCTGTCTGGCTAATAAGGATCTCAAACTGAATGTGTATAAAACATGTCTTGAGTTTCAATCCTCTTCCTCAATGACCCCCGCCCCTGTTCTCCTCCAGTCTTTCCTGTCTTAATAAATGGCTCCAACATACACTCAATGTGTTAGGCGAAAGTTATGATTTGCCCTTGGTTCTTCCTCCTCTCTAGCTCCCTTTTATTCAGTCCCTCATGTAGTTCTATCCATCCCACCTTCAATATAACTGGACTACTTCTTGCCATCCCAACCACTCTCCTCCCAGACTGGACTGGAACTGTACAGCCGCAGTGGCTCTTTGACCTCATCTTCCAGCTTCTACTGCAATCTCTCCTCCAATAGTAGAGTGAACTCACAAAGATCCAACTCTTTCTCCACTGGCTTCCCATCACCAGCAGAGCACCCCTCGATGGTAAGCCCCTCAGCCACTACATGCTAATCCCTGCAGTTCCTTCTGCTCCCACATGCCCGGTGGGCACTGCCCTGTCGCCTCTTTGCCTCATGGCACTCTGCACCTCGCTTCCCCCACCCGCCTCTGCTCAGGCTGTGCCTGCAGTTCTTTCCATGGCTCCCTGTTTCCTACCATTCAGATCTCTGCCCACTTTCCGGAGATGACTCCCGAGACCATTTTCTCCTTAGTCCAGCCCCATATTGTGCCTTGTTTCTAAAATGACACTTATCACTCTCACTTTTTTTGTTTAATTTGATTTCTCTAGTACCTAGAATAATGCCTGACACCTAATATGTGCTAAATAATATATATAAACAAATAACAGAATTATCACCAAGTTAGAGATGTGCAAATTAATACACACAGAGGTTGAGGCCCTCCTGAAGTTTCCATGATATGGGGAACCTACTATGTACCTACCTCCTATCTCAAATGACTTCCTTTGAGTCCTTCTAAGCCTCAGTGGCTGAGGGCCTGCATGCTCCGGGAAGTGCCCCTGAAGCTGCCCTCTGCAGCTCTGGGGATCATGCAAGCTCTGCCTTCCGCCCCTCCCTGCCATTCCAAACCCTCTTACTGCTGTGAGCTTGTATTCTCCTTTCTATCTGGTCAGATGACACCAAGCTTGCTCTATAGACTGAGAGATCAGTGTCCCACACTTCAGCCAGGTAGAGCCGTTCAGACTACTTGTTGGACTTAGTTATCCAAGCATCTTTCCACCTGGCTTTTACATTTCTATATGGCTTGGCTTTTAGATTGATGGATTCCATGTCAAGTTAGAAAGACAGAATATTACACTTGGATTTCCAACCTCCCTTACGGTGTTCAAATGCTAGCTTTAAGTTTTGGCTATGGTGCTAATTCCCATTGCTTTGTACTAGATTTTCTTTATTAGTACATAGTCGAGCACATTCTTGTTTTAAATATATTGCAAAATATATTACTACTTATTTGTTTTTACTCTTAAAATTTGTCCATAAACATTGAAGTATATTTTAATTGTAAATAAAAAAAATCATAGCTTTTCAGAAACAAAAGAAATCCAAGAAATAGTGTATTTCAATTAATTCAATTTGGTATTTATTTTTTAAAAATAAAGTTCTTGCGTTATTATGAAATCAGTACCTGCTCATTTTACAAAATGAGAAAAAAACTCCAGAAAATAGAATGATCACTTCCACTAGATACATTGTATATACACAGTCACTATTATATGTATGTGCATTTCCATCTCTTATTTTTGCTATGTGTTTGAAGCATAATTGTAATTTTCTCATATACACATATAACAATACAAACAACATATGTTATTTTCTGATTAGAAATATTATACATAATTATTGCATAACATTTTGAAAATAAATACAAATCTATGTTTTTAATTATAAAAGTTATGTATAATCAGAGAATACTGAGATTTCTTTAAAAATGAACATAAAAGTAATCTGGAATTCTACTCAATGGAATAACTATTATTTATATTTTGATATATACCATTTACATATTTTGTGTTGTATATATTATATAAGTAATAAATATATATATTTACATATACATAAGACATATATATACAGGTGTTAATCGACTTACGACCTATGCAACTTACGACCATTTGACTTTACGACTACAGTCGCTAGCCACGACTGCTCCTCGTCTGGCAGCGCAAATGTTGCCCAGCTGGGCGTACGACAGTGCGGACCAGCTTCCGGCAGCACTACCATCTCCGCGTGCATATAGCCTACTCAACTTACGACCAAATCGTGTTACGGCCGGTCTGTCGGAACCAATCGTGGTCGTAAGTCGAGCACTAGCTGTATGTTATTTGAGCTCTAGAGGGGAACATACAATGTATATGAATATTTAGGCATCATTTATACAGCAAAATCCTTGAGTCTTATTCAAAGATTATATTAAAAAGGGCTAAGTAACAGAAATATCTACCAAGGATGAATTATTTGCCTTTTCCAGTTTAAACAAAAACTAATGAAGTAGTTGTACAATATAAGGTTTAACACTGCAGTAAATCATTACTCAAATTCCTTGGCAGGGAAATTAAACACGTTATCCTGAAAGTAACTCTGTTTTGTGGTAGGGAAAAGAATTATTTTCTGTCTAATGATTCACTTGGCACATTTTTCCAATTAGTTGAGCCATTGTTAGATTATGGGTTTTTGTAAGGCACAATATTTTTAGAAAATTATAAAATATATTATATTTTTAAAAAGTTAAAACAATGTAATGTTAAGGGCAATAACTGGGCCATTTTCACTTTTGTATTTCTAGTAGTTGGCCAACAAATATTTATTGAAACATCATTTGTAATGTGACTTCATATCGTTACTGTTCTCTTTTTAGTTGTCTTAGCCCATCTTCTGCTGCTATAACAGAATACCATGAATTGGAATTTCAAAGAAAAATGATTTATTTTGCTCATTGTTCTGAAGGCTGTGAAGTCCAAGATTGAGAGGCTGTGTGTGGTGAGGACTTTCTTGCTGCATCAAAATGTAGCACAAGGCAGCACATGGTGAGGAAGATGAGTGAGAAAAATAGAAAATGGTGGCTGTCCTTATCTTTTTATCAAAAGCCCACTCCCTCTGTAAGTAACCCACTCAACTGTAAACAGCATTAATCCATTCAGGAGGGCAGAGCCCTCAAGACCTAATCATCTCTTAAAGATCCCACCTCTTAATACTCTCAGGATGGCAATTTGATTTCAATATGAGTTTTGAAGGGGACATTCAAGCCACAGAATTAGTGAAAAATTAAAATATGCCGGTTGCAAAATTGTAGAAATTACAAACACTTAATTTGGAAGACAAAAAGACCTGTAAAATTAAAGTATGACTGCTTTTGTTTCATTTCTTTCATTTTAGCTCCGTTAAGTAGACAAAAGAGTGGTTATCTCAAGAGTTCATTCCCATTTTAGCTTTGCTTTATCTGTGGGCAGCCACAGATACCGAAGTTCACCAGCAGGACTTGCAGATGAACCCACCAACCTTTGAATCCTACCTTTGAATCAGGGTCTTTGGGTCAGAGAATAAACCACTGTCAAAGCAAATGGGAAACTTCTGGCTTAGTTGTGTGGCCTGAAGATACGCAGCTCAAGCTCCTCACTTGTTTTTTCTGACCTTAGTTTTTCATTTGTACAAATATTCCCTTTCTATTAAAGGAAATGTAATGTTTTTTTTGTTTAGTTTTGTTTTGTTTTGTTTTTTTCTTGAGATGGAGTCTCGCTCTGTTACCCAGACTGGAGTGCAGTGGCACCATCTCGGCTCTCTGCAACCTCTGCCTCCCTGGTTCAAGTGATTCTCCTGCCTCAGCCTACTGAGTAGCTGGGGATTACAGGCATGTGCCATCACGCCCAGCTAATTTTTGTATTTTTAGTAGAGATGAGGTTTCACCATGTTGGTCAGGCTGGGCTTGAACTCCTGATCTCATTATTCTCCCACCTTGGGCTCCTAATGTGTTGGAATTATAGGCGTGAGCCACTGGGTTTGGCCTTTTTTTTTTTTTTTTTTTTCT
>NW_016107334.1:6694303-6702168 GCF_001604975.1 Cebus imitator
TAGAGATAGAAATTCATTTGCTATAATCACTTACATGAGTCTAGGCTGTTACATAGGTAAACAACAAATCTGTTTACTTTTGTTAAATAAAATGAGTAGTTTTTGTGATAAAAGTTACATCTAAGGTTTCTATATATTATGCAAACTTGAACACACATGTGCAAACACCTAACCCTTGAAATTAGCTTGCTTTTAAAATTACTTAATAAAGATAGCAGTAAAGATAGCAATCCTTATTCTTAGACCATAGTGTCAGAGATAAATACAGAAAAACCTTTTTTTCTGATTACTGAATTTTAGTTTTTATTTTACTGAATGATCATTTACTTTAAAATGAGCTAAATTGTTTCTTAAAGAAATATCTACATGAAAAATAGAACCACACAATCTTCTAAAGCCCCAAGAAGCTAAATGGGTTGCTTAAGTTCACCCACCCAAGACTGGGACCCATTTCTCCTGGCTCCTAGACAGTTGCATCATTGATTCCACCATTGTGATATTTGCATTAATAATGGCTGATAACTAAGTCTTGAAAATTTCTAGATCCATCACCAGGGTTTCTAATGTAGGCTGTAATCTCCAAGCTAAGTATCTTTATGAGACTATTAAGAAGAAGATTATTTAAACTGGCTGGAAAGTTTAATGCTGTTAGAAAATACTTATTTTGAGCTGGGCGTGGTGGCTTATGCCTGTAATCCCAGCACTTTGGGAGGCCGAGGTGGGCGGATCACCAGGTCAGGAGATCAAGACCATCCTGGCTAACATGGTGAAACCCCGTCTCTAAAAAAAAAAAAAAGAAAATATTCGTTTTGGTAAGTACTTTCTAAATGTTGTATGTGTGTGTCAATACTGAACATATTGGACTATTTTTTGTCATCAATACCTGTAATTTATTAGCTGGGCAATCAGATGAATATCTTTCTATAATCTTAGCTCCATTTACTTCCTTGGGATTCCCCAATTCAATAACATCCAAATGAATAGTTTATACTATTCTATAATGCATTAATCTAGATTTGTAGACTCAAATTAAAAAATTCAATAGAAGAGGAATCAGTGGGAAACTGTAATGTGATAAGCCTAGTTCTGAGCACATTGTGTCAGGAGTTGCTGAGTGAGTCTTTGCTATGGTCTTGGCCTTCCATTTATTATTTATTGGGGACATAATTTTGTACTTGTAAGTCATATGGATCGGAGTTGGACTTCCCAGCTTTTTCACTTACTAGGTGTGTGATCTAAGAGAGTTATTCAGCGTCCCTAAGTCTCAGTCCTCATCTGCTAGGTGGGAGAGTAATAATATCCATGGCAGAGAGTTACGGTGAAGATTAAGTGAGACATGGTGGATAAAATGCTTAGCACAGTTCCTTCCATATATTATTCATTCAATGAACAGTAGCTGCTAATAAATAGCAATGGATGCTTCTACATAGTATTAATGTAATTACACATTAAGATATATGAGACAATTCAAACTGCAACTAACTATGGAGATATTGGTGGAAATATGCTTTGGGCTGAAAACTGATTATAGGGATCAATTTCTTGTACAATTACAGTGGAATTTATGAGATGAATGGGTTGCTGCTGCCCTCTTTGGTATGGAAAATTGAACCTTCCAGTCTCTATGGTCTCCCTCTAGTGTTTGAAATTTACAGAAGCTAAAATATAATTAAAATTAACTAAAATAATTTGTATTCTTTTCTAGGCATAGCTGCCCCTGCTCTGCTTTCAGATCATGCATATCTGTGACATCCATGAGCGCTGGTGTGCACACTTCCAGTCATTTGCCTGATAAGTGTATTCAGTGATGGCATCGGATTCAGTGGTTGGAAGTCTTGCCTCAGGCCTTGGAGCTAAATACACTGAAGTCACTTGAAAATGAAATTCCTGAAAATCGTTGAACTTACTTATTCATTAATTTCAGATATTTGGAAAGAAAATGCTAATTTGGCAAGTTTTCTTAAAAATTGGGTACATTTAGTTCTGAGTACGACTCAGTAATTTAAAAAAAATAAAAAGAATAATCACTCACAATGTCGAGAAATGATCCCACCGAAATACAAAGGTTTAATTTCATCAGGGAATTTCTAATTAATGATGTTTGAGCGGGTTTTAAATTCCCCAACCACATTCCTACCATTCTTACTCACCACTTGGGGAAGGTTTAAGCCTTAGGGCATCTTTTAGATGAATACTAGTAGCCACATTTATGCTGAGTGGAATAGCATCAGTAAATGCAATTATAGCAGAAAAGAAACCTTGCATTCCCAGGATACGCACTCACACTTTGTTACAGTGCCCCATCCATGTTTCTTTGTTTCACTGTGCTAAAGAGTAATAGCAAAATGGCTAACCCAAAGTATAAGACAGTCTTGATTCAATGCTTTCCTTGGACAATCCAATAGATACTCCCTTGCTTTTATATGGGTGCTGTTTAGGATTAATATGCGCAAGTGCTTTTCCAACAGCAAAGTAGGGAGGTGGTTTCTCTTGCCTCTGAAACCATATTGATCCTTCAGTCCCATACCTGAGTAAGAAGCTTTTTGTTCACTCTGGGGTTCCATTGTGAAGTGCAAAAAATGAATTCTGGAAGGGTCTTAGAGTCCCCAGGAGCCGATTTCACCCAGTAGGTTGAGTAAGTCACACACACAGGTCAATTGACTCACTGTAGGACAGGCTTTCTATTTTGGCTGCCAAGAATCTCTGAATCCTCTTACTGTGCTGGTACAGAAGAGGGTTTCCTTAAGTTATGTGGAGACTCAGCAGAAATGTATTGTAGTAAAGAGAAAAAAGGAGGTATGATGGTTTAAAGGGCTGCAGAACATAAGAAGTGTGTTCGCATATTCTATCTTCTCAGCATCTTTATAGAAGTGCATTTTTGGAAATTGCCATGTTTGTTACCTTAAACATCAATAATTTCCAATTCAGAGACCCTGGCTTCATGATATCCTGAATTATCTTCTTAATTCATCACAAGAGTGCTGTGAAATTCTAAAATTCAAGTTAACTTTAATAAACTATAGGAGTAATGTGTATAGATCCACATGAACTTATAATACATTTTAGAAGTGGGAGTTCTTTCAAAGCAATCTAAGATTTACTGATAAACTGTGGCGGCTTCATAAAAATTGGGTAGCAAGTAATCCCAATATAGAGAGATGACTGACATGGCAATAGGACTAGGATCGTGACAGGTAATTACAGGTTTCAATACCACTATTGCTGTGGAAGTGTAAATATGGCACTAAAATACTGCAAGTGAAAACATGCTATTTAGATATATGTGTACATATTTGTATGCTATGAAGAAAGAAAATCCATATTTATTTATTGATAGGGGAGTTAATATTGACAAAGAAAAACTTCAGCTTCTGTAAAAGCTACCACTTTTCACTTGCTTGACACTGTCCTAAAAGATGATATTTTATGGTATCAGTATTTCCCAAAGATGTCTAAGATCTGGAATCACCCGAAACAATGTTCTAAAGATTTGATCACAGGCACCACATTCATAGAAATCCTGACTCAGAAATGGGATTAAAAAAAGGAATGAGTTTTTGAGAAAGTTCTGCAAAAGATGATTCTGATGTGTAGTTGGGTTTAAACTATTTTGGAGCTTGCCTCTTACCATCAAAAGCTCAAACACAATTCAAGTACAGTAGTTATGTTTGCTTAGCAAAAAAACTTGAGATAGCTGAGCAAATCTACTTCAGGAGCTCTTCAGAACAGCAGAGTAGTAGTTTATAGTGGCCAGCAAGGGCAGGCTTAGTATAACGTTTAGGTGAGAAACATACAACGTTTTTGTTTAATTACCTTAGAAAACATTTACTGGTTGCATTACTGCTTAGGTTAAGCCATTTGCTTTTTTTGGGAGGAGGTTGGTCTTTTGAGACCAATCAGCAATGGTTCTAGAAGTCTAAGATAAAATATTTTTTAAATAATGGAAAAATGCAAAGTAGTGGCTACATTATCTAGACACATATTGGAAGGGAATCAGGAGATGCTGTGCCTGTTTTGAAGAGAAGATATCTAGAGGAAAAGAAAGAGGAGGAGATAGCGAAAAATACATTGAGCACTAATTATAAGTCAGATCCCATGCTAAGCAATTCGCATAGATTATTTAATTTTAATCTTCATGTAAACCCTAAGAGGTTAGATAGGTCTACAAAATGCGGAAACCAAGGCATAGCAAGGTGAAATGTATGTTTCTAAGGACACATGTGAAGGAAAGGCAGACCAGGAGTTTGAACCAGGAGGGCTGACTTTGTGCTTTGAATCACATTATTTTCAGCCTCAGATTATACATACATTTGATAATGCAGACTGGATTCAGTCTACATTATTGAATCTGGATAGATCACTACAGATGCTATCCAGTACCCCTTCAGATAATACTGCTTTTATTTATTTATTTATTTTGAGATGGAGTCTCACTCTGCTGTCAGGCTGGAGTGCAGTGGCACAATCTCGGTTCACTGCAACCTCCACCTCCCAGGTTCAAGCGATTCTACCTCAGCCTCTCAAGCAGCTGGGATTACAGGTGCATTGCCACCATGCCCAGCTAATTTTTGTATTTTTAAATAAAGACGGGGTTTCACCATGTTGGCCAGGATGGTCTTCATCTCTTGACCTTGTGATCTGCCCGCCTCAGCCTCCCAAAGTGCTCGGATTACAGGTGTGAGCCACCATGCTCAGCAGTACTGTTTATTTTGAAAGAACTTTGTAATTATTTTTCCTGTAATTTCTCCTCTCCTTACTTCCTCTCTGATACCTGGTAGCTGTGGCAGATGACAAGATTCAAAAGCAGGCCTTAGTTTGAAGCTTATCAACATGACTTCAAACACCAGCCTTGTTACGGTGTATCTTGCTGCCAAATGCCTTTTTAACTTTTCTTTCCATCTGTAAGACATTATTTACCAGGGTCCCATCATGGGTTTGTTAAAAGTTTCATAACTTTCCTTTTAATAGTTATGCTGAAATGATGTTCCAAATGACTGAAGAAGTCAAGAAGTTAAATAACATGGACATCATTGAAGAGGAAAAAAAAATATTTAATAATTGACTACCCTTTCTATTGTTACTTTATTTTCAAGTTCTATGGAAATAGACTCCCTGCTGTTTGCAGTTTCTGGCTATCTTTATTCACCTCATTATTCATTCCTTTTTACCCCTCTCTCTGCTAATCAGCCCCAGTGTCATGGGTTTGGAAACCTGGCTTGATTGTACGTTCTCTTTTGGATTCTGGGTGGCTAGCAGACCCAGGCGAAGAGTCAGCTAGTTGCCAGGGTCAAGGGTATACCTTGTGAACACCGCAGCTGCATCTCACATACAGTTTATGCAATGGTTACACTTCGAGGTCAGAGTTCACTGAGAATTTCCATAAATCTGATGGGTAATGTGCCAAATGAGATTAGAGAGGGCTTCATGTGATCACGGTCAAATGAAAATATCTTACATTAATTTCCTAGTACAAGCTTGAGGCAGGTAGTTAATACTTCTTTGTGAAGAGCTAGAGACACACACTGGGACGAAACACAAGCTGTTGTCTAAATAGAAAGATGAAGCATGTGGAGCTTCTAATAGAGAAAAATGTAGATTCTGGATCAGCAGAATTTTGCTGCTAGGTTTGTGTCTGTTCCCGTATGTATTCTATATTATCTGTTAACTCTTACCCTAATTGTTACTTTAAAACACATTTTTCCTTCAATCAATTTGATAAGTTGCATTTATATACTTAGATGCCAATACAGTCTTCAAGTTATTTTGTTGCAAAATACAAAATCAAGAAGGACAAAAGAGCACCAGCAAATGGAGGGTTGTTTACAGATTTAATCTCTGACTACTTACCCATACACGCATTTTTCTTTTAAGCTTTGACCTGAAACAACCCAAATCAGAAAAGTGCATTTTAAGCCACCCATCTTGGAACTGATACAAAATATGGACTCTACTTATATTTGAAAATAAAATAGCATTAATATTTCAAAGCAATTTTAAGAAGAGCACTGAAGATAACAGACTTGTCAGCTATCCTAGCCTCTGGTCACCCAACACAGCTGAGAAGTCAAAGTCATAACCATAGTCTTACATCTTCATTGAATATGCTGAGATATGCCGAGGTATAAATATAATTCAAAAAATAAATGCAGGGACTTAAAGCATATATTATTGATAATCAGGAACTGTTTTTTACTATTGTAGAAATTCTATCCAATTTAACACATTTATTCAACACCTACCTGTCTTTTACCAGGCCTCTGGGATAAGAGATGTTGGGGAGAACCTCAAGAACAATCAGATGGTTTCTGCAGAAGCCCTGTAAAAAGTCATTAGGAAGGCAAAGTCTTCCTGGGGAACAAGCGGGGAATGTTACCAGAGGGCTTGTGATTCAATGATGAAATGGCGAATCTAGGCAGGATCACTCAAGGTCAAAACCAGGAGGAATTGGTGGAGCTCAGTGCACTTGGGGAATAAAATTCTAGAATGGCTCTGGAGGAAGGGGCAGAATTTGGGGGAAAAGGGAGGGAGAGCAAGGACACTTTAAGAGGCAAAAATAGCCTGAGGTCAAGAGAGGAAATCGGCCTAGTTTGTTCAAGGGTCTGCAAGCTAAATAAGTAAAAGATGATTGGAGGCAGAAGACTCCAGTTCCTATCCTGGGTCTGACATGTCCATCCTGCATGATCTACTTGAGTTAATCTACTTCCTCACCAGAGAGATGAGAGCATTAGGGCAGCATCTTCAATGTCCTTCCCAGTCAAACACTCACTCAGCCTTGGAGTTTAGGGGCTCTGATTTGGGGTCCGGAGTCAAAGAGAATTGAGTTCTACTCTTGGCTTGAATTAATTGTAATAACTAGCCTCCTAATCCCTGAAAGGCTTTTGTTGAAATAGAGACCATAATGGCACAACAGTGGTTGAAAAAAGTGGATATGCTTGGCATGCAGTAAGTGCTCAGAACAGGTTAGTGATTTTGCGAATTCTGTGTAGAATGATTTGTTTTTCTTTGGTCTGGAGAATTTAGATAATACTTTTCAGCATCTACTAATCATGAATTATTGATCAATAGATACTGATTATAGGTTGAGTAAGATGACGTTTTTGGTTGTTATAAAGACATTGGTTGTCTGTAGTAGACATTTGGGCTGTAAGTAATGGGAGATGAGGCCCCATGATGGTTTAACGGTACTTGTTACAAAGAAAGTGAAATTTTAGAAAGATTAACCTGGAGGCAGGGTGATACGTAGATTTGAACAGGTGAACTCTAGGTGTGATTTACGAGAGGTGGCATATGGTATTGAAGAACGAGGTGTGATTAGGAAAGACGTGAAAAAGAGAGAACTTGGCAACTCCTTAAGTGACAGGGAGAATGCACATCCATGATTCAGAGCCCCGGTAGCCAGAAAAGTAGTGAAACCAGGAACAGAGACGGGGAGATTTGGAGATGAATCCACGATAGCTCAAGTAGAACTGTGGAGAAAGCAAACTTAGGTGTGAAACCACTGAATTTCAGGGAATGGCAAGCATGTCTATTGCCTGCAAGTGGTCAAAGATATGCAACTCATAAGCTTTGTGAGGAAAGGGCCAGAGATGGTGGTTTCAGGCCTTTATATACAGGTGTTCAGGGAAGCTGAGAAGAGATAGGAAGGTGGAAAGTCATGCTCCCCTACCTGGCTGCCCATGGCCATGACCTGGGTCGTGTTGAAAATACCAATACCTGGCCAGGCGCGGTGGCTCACGCCTGTGATCCCAGCACTTTGGGAGGCTGAGGTGGGCAAATCACTTGAGGTCGGGTGTTTGAGACCAGCCTGACCAATGTGGAGAAACCCCATCTCTATTAAAAATACAAAATTAGCCAGGCCTGATGGT
>NW_016107334.1:6702533-6775963 GCF_001604975.1 Cebus imitator
AAAAAAAAAAAAAAAAAAAAAAAAAAAAAAAAGACCATAGACCATGAGTTCAGTCAACTGTGAAGAGTGAAGAGAAGGGGAAACACCTGATGAAGATTCATCTACCAAGAACCAGGTTCATGGCCTGGGGCCTTTGCACATGTATTACCCTGCATCATTCTCGTAGCTGTTCTCTGGATCTCTGGAGGACATTCTAACTCCAGCCTGAGATTCAGAAAGGGGGTGGAATACATGGAAGGTCTCCCAGCCCCGACTCTGCAGTCATTGTTTTTAAGATTAAAAAAAATGTCTTTAGGAGGAAAGTAAAGAACAAAAATTGACTAGACTGACACCTTGTATGTCCAGATCTAATAGCGCACATTAACTCTCTAAGAGCAAGAATCTAAATTTAATGTCAAATAATGGTGTAAAAATGTATTCTAAAAATTAGTTGATGATCTGTTTATTCACTTTATACAAAACTTTTCAGGTCTCACTCAAAACCTATATTTTTTAGTTTATATACAATTCTAACCAGTTTAGAAACCTGACGTTCGAGCTCAGTAAATGAAAAACAGCAATTTCAGAGGGAAGAACAGGTAGAGAAGGACTAGATATTAGCCGGTAAGCCAAAAAGAAGACTTAGAAATATAACACATATTGAGCATTTGTTTGTTTGTTTATTTATTTATTTATTTGAGACGGCGTCTCACTTTGTCACCCAGGCTGGAGTGCAATGGCATGGTTTCTGTTCACTGCAACCTCTGTCTCCCGGGTTCAAGTAATTCTCCTGCCTCAGTCTCCCAAGTAGCTGGGGTTACAGGCATGCACCACCATACCCAGCTGAAATTTTTTGTAATTTTAGTAGAGATGGGCTTTCACCATGTTGTCTAGGCTGGTCTTGAACTCCTGACCTCGTGATCTGCCCGCCTCTGCCTCCTAAAGTGCTGGGATTACAGGTGTGAGCCACCATTCCAGCCTTATTGAGCATTTATTATGTGACAGGTACTGTTAGAGATGCTTAACACATTCACCTTCATTTAGTTCTGAAGTAGATGTATGATCTGCACAGCCTGTGAACATGTTCTTTTGGGATATTTCTGTGGTGTAGGTTTTGGAGGTGTTTGAGCCCGCTTCCACAAGAACTCTAAAAGGAGCGCTTTTCCTTTCCCCATTCTTTGCCAACCAGGTGGACTTTGAATTGGTCAGGTGTACTGTGATGGCAGAAGGACAACTAGAGATTGTGTTGGTGTCTCAGTGTGGCATTGAAGATCTGATGGCGGTGCACCCAGTGAAGGCTTCTCCCTGGACAAGTAACTGGCTTCTCCTGTGTTGCCTGCTGCCTAGCCTCTTGGTTCCTGCTCATTTTCTCCTTCACTTAGTTTGACTGGATATGAAATTCTGGGTTGAAAGGTCTTTAAGGATGTTGAATATTGGTCTCCATTCTCTTTTGGCTTGTAGGGTTTCTGCTGCGAGATCTGCTGTGAGTCTGATGGGCTTCCCTTTGTGTGTAACCTGACCTTTCTCTCTGGCTGCCCTTAGCATTTTCTCCTTCATTTCAACCCTGGTGAATCTGACGATTATGTGCCTTGGGGTTGCTCTTCTTGAGGAATATCTTTGTGGTGTTCTCTGTATTTCCTGGACTTGAATATTGGCCTGCCTTGCTAGGTTGGGGAAGTTTTCCTGGATAATATCCCAAGAGTATTTTCCAGCTTGGATTCATTCTCTCTGTCACATTCAGGTACACCTATCAAATGTAGATTAGGTCTTTTCAAATAGTCCCATATTTCTTGGATACTTTGTTCATTTCTTTTTACCCTTTTTTCTCTAATCTTGCCTTCTCATTTTATTTCATTGAGTTGATCTTCGACCTCTGATATCCTTTTTTCTGCTTGGTCAATTCGGCTGTTGAAACTTGTGTATGCTTTGTGAAGTTCTCCTGTTGTGTTTTTCAGCTCCATCAATTCACTAATATTCCTCTCTAAGCTGTTATTCTCATTAGCATTTCATCAAACCTTTTTTCAAGGTTCTTAGTTTCTTTGTATTGGGTTAGAACATGTTCTTTTAGCTCAGAGAACTTTCTTATTACCCACCTTCTGAAGCCTGTTTCTATCAACTCATCATATTCATTCTCCATCCAGCCTTGTTCCCTTGCTGGTGAGGAGTTGTGATCCCTTGGAAGAGGAGAGGCGTTCTGGTTTTGTTTTTTTTCATCTTTTTTGCACTGGTTTCTTCCCATCTTTGTGGATTTAATACTTGTCATCTTTCTAGTTGTTGACTTTCAGATGGGGTCTCTGAGTGGATGTCCAGTTTGTTGATGATGAAGTTATTTCTTTCTGTTTCTTACTTTTCCTTGTAGCAGTCAGGCCCCTCTGCTGCAGGACTGCTGAGGTCCACTCCAGGCACTGCTTGCCTGGGGATCACCTGCAGCAGCTGCAGAACAGTAAGGGTTGCTGCCAGTTTCTTCTTCTGCTATCTTTGCCCCAGAAGGATACCCGCCAGATGTCAGTCTGAGCTCTCCTTTATGAGGTGACTCTTTGGATATATGGGGGTCAGGGAGCTGCTTGAGGAGACAGTCTGTCCTTTATAGGAGCTCAAGTGCTGAGCTGTGAGCTCTGTTGTTCCATTTGGAGCTGCTGGGCTGGTACGTTTAAGTCTGCTGCAGCAGAACTCATAAACGTCTTTTTTTTTTTTTTTTTTCCCCAGGTGCTCTGTCCTGAGGAGTTAGGGCTTTATTTATGAGTTTCTGTCATGCTGCTGCCTTTTATCAGGGCTGCCCTGCCCAGCTAGGAGGCAGCCTAGTCACAGTCTGCCTGCAGAGGCTTTGCTGAGCTGCTGTGGGCTCCACCCAGCTGCCATGTGAACTGCCCTGCAGTCCTATTTATATGGGTAGAGTCAGAACTGCCTCAGCAATGGCAGCCCCCTCTGTAATAGTGGAATCTCTCTGTAATTGCTGGCTGCCTCAGCAATGGCGGACTACCTCAGTAGTGGTGGACTGCCTCGATAATGGTGGAGGCCCATCCCCACAGAGCTGGACTGTCCCAGGTTCAGTTGTGCTTGCTGTGATACTGTCAATCTAGAGTGTTTCAGATTGCTGTTTTTTGTGGGGGTGGGACTGGCCGAGCCTGATCACCTGGCTCCCTGCCTCAGGCCCCGTTTTTTTTTTTCAGTTGGGCAACTGTGTCTCCCAGGTGTCCCAGTCACCAGTTGAAACAGCGCCTGGATTTGTGTGATTTCTTGTGTGTAGACCCGCTGCACCAGTTGAAATAGCTGCTGGAGACTCGCGGCGCCTTTTCGCCAAGGAATGTCCTGGACTGACATCCTGCTTCAGTCCCCTTTTTATCAGCTAAATGGGTGACTCTAAGTCCCAGGCATTCCAGTCAACTGTTGAAAAGGTGCTGGGATCTGTGTGATTTCCTGTGACCCACTGTGCCAGCAGCGGTGCAGAAATTTGTCATGCTTTTTTGCCCGGGAATCTCCTGGCCTGGCTCCATGTTTCAGTCCCCTTTTTATCAGTTGAATGGGTGACCTTGTCTCCCAGAAGCTCCAATTGCCAGCTAAAATGGCGCCCGGACCCATGTATTTTGTGTGGAGACCCACCACGCTGGCCAAAACAGCTGCGCCGGTGACCCGTGAGGCTCCTCTGCCTGGGAATCTCCTGGTCTGTGGGCAATAAAAATCCATCTGGAAATGTGGCGTCCACTCACCCTCCATGCTTTCACTGGGAGCGCAATCCTGAGCTGTTCCTAATCAGCCATCTTCGGTTCCTGCTCATTTTCCTTGGTCAGTTTTCCAGATTTTTCTTCAACCCTGTGAGTTACCTAGCATCTTTCCAAATGTCTACTTGCCCTTAAAGTAGCCAGTGTCCCTTTCTCTTATTTGTAATTAAGAATCTTGGCCGGGAGTGGTGGCTCACTCCTGTAATCCCAGCACTTTGGGAGGCTGAGGTGGGCGGATCACGAGGTCAGAGGTTCGAGACCAGCCTGACCAGCATGGCGAAACCCCATCTCTACTGAAAACACAGACATTAGCTGGGCGTGGTGGCGGGTGCCTGTAATCCCAGCTACTCAAGAGGCTGAGGCAGAAGAATTGCTTGAACCCGGGAGGCAGCGGCTGCAGTGAGCCAAGATTGCACCACTGCACTCAGCCTGGGCGACAGAGCTAGACTCCGTCTCAAAATTATAATAATACTAATAACAAAAAGAATCTCGAGTATTCCCAAATGCCCATGACTGCTCTCAGATGCGTATGTAACTATATATGTGCTCATGGAGGAGGAAACAGAGGTTCAGAGAGCTTAGGCTCACCCAAGATCACAGAGCTAGGGAGTGGCAGAGCCAGGGTTCTGTAACAGGTTTTTCCTGCGTGGGCCATTATATTAGGAGGGAGCAGCCTGATAACTTTAGAAATCCCCAGGGCATCATTACATCATTTCATATAATGAGAAACATCTCATGCAATGAGAGCCTCCTTTGATCTCAAGGTCCTGTTAAGCAATAGTATACTTATTTTAAAGAAAAGAGGCAGTCTCTGATACTATTTTTAAATAACAAGCAAAACCTGTTTTATGTGATTAAAATTTGTTTTAAAGACAAATTATTTTAATACAGAAAGGTAAATTCTTTTTTGTTTTTATTTTTACTTTATTTTTTTAAATTATACTTTAAGTTCTGGGGTACTTGTGCAGAACGTGCAGGTTTGTTACATAGGTATGCATGTGCCGTGGTGGTTTGCTGCACCCATCAACCGGTCAACTACATTAGGTAGTTCTTTTAATCCTATTCCTCCCCTACCACCCTACTCACTTTGACAGGCCCTGGTGTGTGATGTTCTCCTCCCTGGGTCCATGTGTTCTCATTGCTCAACTCCCGCAGGTAAATGCTTTAGTTATCTGGAAAGTTCGCTTACTTAGAACTTTGACAAAGGAAGTGCAAAGTTTTCATGTGACAAGCAAAAAAGAGAAAGATTCCCAAGTGTATGGATTTCTTAAGGCAGCAGTGTTTTTAGGAGTGCTCGACCCTCTCCCGAAGCCTGGGCCTTTTTGATTGAGGGGGTGAGAGGTCTGGCATACAGGCCAGGAGGAGATGCGAAAACACGGGGTGGAGACATGCGTGGGGCTCCTGTCATTCAGGTGCCTGCTCTCAGGCGGGCTGAGAAGCAGCGTGTGTCATGTTCCTGAAACCCTCAGATGGTGATTATAACCGATTACACAAGATGCCATGTTCCCTAATCATATCACTTACATTCCTGTGAACGGCAGTGACAAGGGTTTGGAGGGAGAATATCACAGCTGTCTAATAAAAAAAAGAAAATCAGATAAAGCCGACTGTTGCAGGCGGGAGATCATACACCTGCCTGTGAAGGGTGCTGGGTGCAATGGAGCTTTGCTCTCTTTCTAACCTAGCTTGACCCCCACCCAGTCTCCTGTCTCCGGAACCCCCAATTCACCTCGTGACAGGAGTCCTGCAGGTGTGGCTTGTCCACTTGGGCTTATTGATTTATTATATGATTAGCTCATGCTCACTGTTCTGTGAAGTGAACATTGTCACTTTGGTAAATTTAGAGCTCGTCACTGCCAGAATCTAGGCAGCTCTTGTGAATCAAAGAAAAGCACCATGAACAGACCCTTCCTGTTCTTCTCTGAAGCAGCTCTAAACTCAAGACACCAACTCTCTCTTTTGACACTCCGTTTTTAATCTGTCTTCAAACAGAAAGCCAACTGTCTTGAATTAAACACGAGGAGGCAGTTCTTGAAGTCATGTGTGATGAAAGTGATTAATTAATTCAAACAAAGGTGACTTCTGAGTCAGGTTGGGGGTCAGAATGAAAAAAAGAAGTCTTGATTTAAAGCAGCGTTTACTCGGCATGCTATGGCAAAAAAAAAAAAAAATACTTAATGTGATACGAAATTGCTGTGCTGGAGACGATTAACCTGTCTCCTTTGCTTTTCCAGCTCCAGGCACTTTAGCCTCTTGCTGTACCTTGAACAGACCAAGACTTTTCCCCCACCCCAGGGCCTGTGGACCTTCTAGTCTCATTGCTTGAAGTCTCTTCTCCTTAGTATTTACGTGGGTCACTTTTGCAAATCTCTGTTCAGTGTCAGTGTCCCAGAGTCCTCTCTATAATACTGCCCTACCTCCGCCACTCTCTAGCCTTTCCCTCCTTTTTATTTCTTTATAAGACTTTTATTGCTGGGCATTTTGTCATATATTAATCCCCCCCCCCCTTTTTGTAAAGACAGGGTCTCACTATGTTGCCCAGACTGGTTTCAAACTCCTGGATTCAAGCGATTCTCCCTCCCCAGCCTCCCAAAGTGCTGGGATTATAGGCATGAGCCACTGCACCTGGCCATTAATTCCTTGTTTTGTTGCCCTTCTTCCCAACCAGAATGTAAGTAAACTCCATGAAGACAGCATTTTATCTGTTTTCTCCCGCTGCAGTATCCCTAGCACCTAGAATGGTGCTCAGCACAGAGTACATAGCAATAAGTAGCTGTTTAATAAATGATTTTATGAATGAACTACAAAATAGAAATGCTTCAACCTTCTCTAAGATCAAAATTAGCTCCAGGAAATTCTTTTGATGATAAAAGGTGCTACACATACTTCTAAATGATAAGGCCCACCTACTAGAATGATAAATTTAGATTTAGGCGCAAACTGAATCACTAAAAAATACAAAACAAGGCCAGCATGGTGGCTCTTGCCTGTAATCCCAGCATGTTGGGAGGCCGAGGTGGACAATCACTTGAGGTTAGGAGTTTGAGACCAGCGTGGGCAACATGGTGAAACCCCACCTCTACTAAAAATACAAAAATTAGCCAGGCATGGTGGTGAGTGCCTTTAATACTAGCTACTTGGGAGGCTGAGGCAGGAAAATCATTTGAACCTGTTAGGCGGAGGTTGCAGTGAGCTGAGATTGAGCCACTGCACTCCAGCCTGGGCGACGGAGCAAGTCTCAGGAAAAAAAGGAAAAATACAAAACAAAATAAAATTAATACATTCAGCTGATTGCTTTCAGGCAAACCATTGGCCTTTTGAGAGTTCTTCTCCAAAGAGTCAAGAAATGTTTATCAGAAGGTATGTATGGCTTCTATTTTGTGATCAAATGTATCCAAGGAGGAGCCGACCTCCCTGGGTGCTCTGCTGTGTGTGTGTATCTGGTTTATAGCAAGTTATCTGAAGTAGACAGCTCTTGAGCCAATGTTGTGAATATAAGTGACAATCATCCTGATGGAGACTAAATTATGCATGTGAGCCTGGCTATATCCAGCTGTCTGGATGCACTTGTTTGATAAATCCTTGACCTGTCACCTGTCCAAAGTGGCAAATGTCTAAGTGGGTTTGTAATGGTAATTATTCTGAACATTTCAGTACTGCTTTCTAATCTCTGCTATCTCTAGACAACTTGTTAGATTTTTCCAAGGGCCCAATCCTGATGATAAAACTTGCAGTCCCAAACTTCTCTTAAATCAGATGTTCTGACTAATTAGATAAGGCTGAGTTACAGAGGTAAAGAACATTCCTCTTGCCTTTAATGAAGTCATCTGAGTGATATTTTATTTATAACACCGAGCAGGAGAACAAGCACAAAAAAACTTAGATAAAACGGTAATTATTCATATGTAGAAATTAGCTGCTCATCAAAAAATGAAAATACAGGGTGCTTTGATTTTTCAAAGCAACTGTCTTAATTTGAGTGGGCTTGAGAGCAGGGCACTCTAGGAGAAGTTGGAAGCTTGGACCAGACAGTAGAGGCAAAATGTGTGAAGAGCTTTGCAACTATGTTAAAATTAAATTAACATAGTTTTTTGACATTATTTTTTAACATAATTAAAAAAGAATGCCTGTTTTTAAATTCTGCTCTCCCACCAGCCTCCTCTGGATTGAAACCTCCCTAAGACTCCCTTCAGGTGTGTTAACACTCCCTTCAGGTGTGTTAGGGAGGTTTCAATTCAGACGAGGCTGGCGGGGAGAGCAGACTCCCTTCAGGTGTGTTAGGGAGGTTTCAATCCAGAGGAGGCTGCTGGGAGAGCAGAGTTAAAAAACAGGCATTGCTTCCATGGCTGGTGAGGAGGATGAGCGACACTCTAAAGGTGGAGCCCTGGTCTTCAGAGCAGAGGTGAGGACAAGCCAGGCTCTGAGTCAGAGCCCCAGTTACTGGGAGGATGCTGGGGGCAAGGTTCTCATTCTGAGGGCTGTGGAAGTGCAAGACAAGTCCAGGAAACGAAGGCCAGCAGTCAGTCACCTATCACTGCAGCCAGCGTCGGGTGAGGTTGGAGAGTGTGAGCTAGAGGCAATGCCTATAGAAAGTGATCCTGTCTGGCTCATGGGAATCTTTGTCTCTGGACAGGGGATAATTTTAGTCTGTACTAGCTGTCAAAGCTCTTTCAACTCAGAGTAAAAATAATACATGCACAGATAAACTCTGTTAATCAAAATAGCTGATTAAATTGGGTCTGCCAGCAACTTTTCTGTGATGATTTAAACATTTCAGTAAATATTTGTTAACTTTTTTGTATAGTATGACATATCATAATTAAATTATTAGATTTAGGTTGTATGTTATGGTTGTAACTACAAACACAAAAGAATAACAAAATTTCAAGACCAACGAATAAGCTTCATTTTAACATTGTCTGCCTTTAGGAGAATTTCAAATAGAAATAGTGTGGTTGGAAGAAACCAGAAATTGTATGAATGTTATGATATATAGAGAGATAATTGCTGTCAATGTAAGTAATGTGGCTTTGCTGAGTAAAATAAGATGATTGCCTAGGGTTTTCCCAAAGCCCCTAAAATTGCTTCTATACCACATGTAACCACATGTGGTATAAATAAAATGTGAGTCAAAGGAATGAGGAAAGATAAACATATAATTAAAAACAGCTCAGTAGATACTTGGGCTCATTCATTTCAATGCTGGCATCTGCAGTTTATGGAGCGGTTATAGACCAGCCATAGATCAGCATTGACTACATGCCATAAAACACATCAATGCAGCTTGGGCCCGAATTATTATACACAAACAATAAATCCATCCTGTTAACAGGATAAATATGATAACTGTTGATAATGGTGGAAAGTGACAGCATGTGATCCCTAAGTAAATAGTTTTGCATTCTTAAGAAACAAAGATTACTTTAGCTTTTAGCGACTCCCGTGACTTCCGTTCTCTTATCTGTAGTTTGAATTAAAAGAGAGATTTCGGCCTTGAAAGCATCTATGCTGATTACTGTTTGTGAGTCTAATAAAAGACATCAGTCCAACCATTTATTTGTGAAAATGAAATCTTCACATGTTGAAGGTCAGTTTTAGTGGAAGTTATGTAATAAGCAAAAGTCAAGGTTCTTTTGCCATTAAAATTACTTGTGGAGCACATCTTTGGTATTCTACCCTTAACCTTGAATCCTGCCCTGTAGTTGTAAGAAAAATAGTAAATGGATGTCAGAATATGATGATGGAATCATGGCTATGAGTTTTTCTGTAGGAGACAGATAAACCTCTTCTTAAACATTGTTATGTGAAATAGTCTAATAAAATATATCGGGCTGTAGATTGTGTTTCATGAAACATAGTCTCATTTTGTCCTCTAAGAAATGAAAAAAAATTTCACTATCGTTTATATCAAAAGCTAGAGTCAGTAAGTATTCCGGGGTAGATTGTCAGAGAAACTTATTTCATATACCATTGGGATACAGAAAATATGTAGGTATCAATTTGTCTGTGCAAAGTTATTGGGTATTACACTTTACAAGGGCAGGAAGCGGATAAGTGAACAGACTCTTAAATCAAGACATCACTTTTATGGGTGTTATCTTATTTTGGCTAATTGACACCTTATTCTGCTTGGAAGGAAAATTTAATTCAAACTGGGTGCAGTGGCTCACGCCTGTAATCCCTGCACTTTGGGAGGCCGGGGTGGGCGGATCACCTGAGGTCAGAAGTTCGAGACCAGCCTGACCAATGTGGTGAAACCCTGTCTCTACTAAAAATGCAAAAATTAGCCAGGCATAGTGGTGTGTGCTTGTAAATCCAGATACTCAGGAGGCTAAGGCAGGATCATTTGAACCCAGATGGTGGAAGTTACAGTGAGCCGAGATTGTGCCACAGCACTCCAACACGGGCAACAAAGCAAGACTATCTCAAAAAACAAAACAAAAACAACAACAAAAAAAGGTCTATATATATATATATATGTGTGTGTGTGTGCTGTATAGGTACACATATGTGTATATTTCTGTATATTTTTTTCTCTGTAGACTTTTCAATTTCATTGAAATGTAGTTTACATATAATAAAATTCACCAACTTAAAGAGACAATGTGATGAGCTGTGACAAATGCATATAGTTATGTGACCATCACCATAATCATGATTTGGAACACTTCCACCACACCAAAACATTCCCTCATACTTCCATATCATTAACGTTCTCCCCTTCTAGCTAGTGTCAACCACTGATATATTTTTAAAATTTGATTTATTTTTTTTGAGATGGAGTCTCACTCTGTCACCCAGGCTGGAGTGCAATGGCATGATCTCTGCTTACTGCAACCTCCGTCCCAGTGTTCAAGCGATTCTCCTGCCTCAGCCTCCCAAGTAGCTGGGATTACAGGTGTGTACCACCACGCCCGGCTAATTATTTTTGTACTTTTAGTAGAGACGGGTTTTCACCATGTTGGCCAGGCTGTTCTCGAACTCCTGACCTTGTGATCTGCCCATCTTTGCCTCCCAAAGTGCTGGGATTACAGGCATGAGTCACCGCGCCTGACCTAATTTTATTTTTATTGTACATATTTAAGGTATACAACATGATGTTCTGATGTATATAAATGCTTACTACCGTCAAGCCAATTAACCAATCCATCATCTCACATAGTTACCTTTCTTCCTCTTTTTCTGTTTTTGGTAAGAGAGCCGAAAATCTGCTCTCTTAAACAAATTTCTAGTATATAATACAATAGTATTAACTGTAGCCCTCATGCTGTATATTAGACATCCTACATAACTGCAACTTTGTACTCTTTGACTTATGCCTCTCCATTTCCCACTTCCCCTGTCTCTAGTAACTGCCATTCCACTCTCTGTTTCTTTATATTTCTATATATTTTACTTTTTTTTTCTAGATGCCATATATAAGAGCAGTCATGCAGTACTTTCTTTTCTGTATATGGCTTATTTCACTTTGCATAATGTCCTCCAGATTCATCCATGTGGTTGCAAAAAGAAGGATTTCTTTTTGAGGCTGAATAATATTCTGTTTGTATATGTATATAATATTCTTTATATATGTGTGATATATGAATATACAAAATATATATGAGTATTATTCCATATAATATACAGAATATTATTCTGCATATGTGTGTGTGTGTGTAAAATTTCTTTACCCAGTCATCTGTAGATGGACACTAAGACTGTTTCAATATCTTGGCTATTGTAAATAATGCTGCAGTGAACATGAGAGTGCAGATATCTCTATGAGCTGCTGATTTCATTTCCTTTGGGTATATATCCAGAAAAGGGATTGCTGGATTGCTGGGTTATATGGTAGTTTGGCCGAATTTTTTTGAGGAGCTGCTGTACTGTTTCCATAATGGCTGCAGCGATCTGCATTCCCACTGGTAGGGTACAAGCATTCCCTTTTCTTCACACTGTCACTAACACGTGTTTTCTCTTGTCTTTTTGATACAGGTAATAGCTGTTCTAACAAATATGAAGTGATATATCATGTGGTGTTGATTTCTGTTGCCCTGATGTTGAGTGAGGTTTCTGTCACTATAGTTTTGCCTTTCCCAGAATTTCATGCAAATGGATTCATACGTTATACAGGTTTTGTGTTTCTCTTTTTTTCACTTAGCATAATGCTTTTGAGATTAATTAATGAGGTTGTGTGTGCCAGTAGTTTCCTTTTTGTTGCTAAGTAATATTTCATTGTATGGATGTATATCATAGTTGATTTCCATTCACCAATGGATGAATACTTGGCTTATTCTTAGTGGCTATAATTCATGAAATTGCTGTGAAGATTTAAATACCAGTTTTTGTGCTGCAGAAGTATGTTTTCATTTCTCTTGAATAAATATCTAAGAGTGGTATTGCTGGGGCATAGTGTGCATATATGTGTAGCTTCACAAGAAACTTCCAAGGACTTTTCCGAAGCTTCTATACTATTTTGTATTTCACCAGGAATATATAATACTTCCAGTCGTTTCATATTCTTACCAACGGTTGGTATTCTTAGTCTTTTTAATCTTAGCTATTCCAATGAGTGTGTAGTGGTATCTTATTGTGGTTGTGATTTGCATTTCCTTAATGCCTAGTAACGTTGAACATCATTCATGTGTTTATTGGTCATTCATGCATCTTCTTCAGTTAAGTTTTTTCTATATTTCAAATATTGTGTTGTTTTCTTATTACTGAGTTGTAAAAGTTCTTATATATGCATATACATACATATTTTATATGTATACATTTTATGCACATATATACACTATATATATATATATATATATATATATATATTTTTTTTTTTTTTTTTTTTTGAGACAGGGTCCCATTCTGTCACCCAGGCTGGAGTGCAGCAGCATGATCATAGCTTACTGCAACCTTGCACTCCTGGGCTCAAATAATCCTCCCACCTCAGCCTCCCAAGTAGGCGGGACTATAAGCACACATCATCATGCCTGGCTACCTTTTTTATTTTTAGTAGAGATGGGGTCTAGCTATGTTGCCCAGGCTGATCTCAAGCTCCTGGGCTCAAGTGATCCTCCCACCTCAGCCTTCCAAATTGCTGGGATTACAGGACGGAGCCACCACACCTGGCTTATATTTTTGATAAAAGGTCTTTGTCCTACATATTGTACTCTATTTTGTGGGTTTTCTTTTCATTGTTTAAGTCTTTTGAAGAACATTTAAAGGATTTTATGAAATCTAATTTATTTATTTATTTCTTTAATAGTGCATATCTCCTTGGCCTTTCACCATTGTGTTGCCTTGGCACCTCACTTAAAAATTCTTTATCTGTTTCTGGATACTCAGTTCTGTTCCACTGAACTCTTTGTATAACTTCATCTCAATATCATGCTGTTTTAATTATTGTAGTTTTCTAATAAATCTTTAAAAGAGTTAGAATAGGTTTTCTAAATTTATTTTCAACTACTACTGGAAGAGGCTTCTCCTCTTTATCCCACTTGAGTTTCTGACTTCTTCCATGAAAAGATGTGCCCCAGGTAGCCATTGCTCCCATAGCCTGGGTCGCAGAATGAAAACCTGGAGAGCAAATCTCCACTTGACCCAAGGTCTGCAGTCCCTGAGCTCAGTCAAGGTCAGCAGAGATCGGCTGAACCTCAGCCAGTGTACACCATCTGCATGGGTGTGAAATAAATTGTTGTTCTGTGAGCCACTGAGATTTGGGGTTGTTTGTTACAGAATACAGTTGCAGCAATAGCTGACTAGTACATTAAATGCGTGTTGTAACTACCGCAGTATTCATGGTAAAAACAGAGTCTTAGAGGTGCTAATGATCTTCCTTAGCTTAAACCAAAGGGAGGTGGCTCAGATCCATTTGTCCCCTTCAGATCTTTTGTTCTCTTTCCTCAACAAACTGTTCTTTCTCTCCTCCCTCACAAGAGGAACACACATTTTATTCTTTGGTTCATTATTTTTCTTTGTTGCTGTTGTTGTTTATAAAATGGTACTTATTCTCTCATGAGATCCACACTGTGGCACAAATGAAGGAAATGTTAAGTATGCAGATTAAGATAAAAGATTGCCTACACATTTTAAGTGTCATTTCTGCACTAAATTATATTGTGAGCCAGGACTGAGAAACATGTTTTTTCTGTTTTGTGGAAATATTAAATTTAGCCTTTAAAAATTAGCACTGTATTATGATGTAAAAACGTCGTCCAGAGAGGTGAATATTACTTTCTTTAGTTCATGAAATAAATTAAGACAGATGAGTGATTCACTTACTTTTACTTCCTAGTGAGGTAATACATTGATTTTCTCCCTTTTTCCTTTTAAATCTAAAGAAAAACTTCAAATAAAACCTAATTACATCACTCTGATTCTGAACTCTTTTGGAAATTACAGAGCTATCAATATTAAGTACACTTTACACCAGTTTGGAAATCTATTTTGCCCAGACATATGCCCAGCGCCACTCTGATTTTTGTGTAATTGAGCTCTAAAAGGTGGTATAATGTGGATTTTCTAATTAGCTTATGCTAAGTTAGTTGGGATTTTAAAATGTGAAATGGGAATTGGACTGACACTTAAAGGTGAAGGTATTCACATAAGAAAATGGAAAGAAAGTCAACAGTAAGCCAGCTCTGTCAAATTAGACCAACCCAGAAGATACAGGTTTTCAGATAAATGTGGATGTTTGGACTATGGGAATTGCAGGGAATTTCCAACTTGCCACTTGTACAGAAGTGACCCCCGCCCCCCAATTCTTTCAGATTCAGGTTTAGAGGACTTCCAGGGAAAATTATTTCACAACATTGAATTTGAAAATGAACTGGGGCACTTAATCAGCTGCAGCCAAAACAACACCACAGACTGCTCCTCCTCGGAGCTCTAGGACTGTGCTGAGTGCTCACGGAGGCCTCAAGCCCCAGTTCCCCCTTCTGTCCCCTGTTCCAGTTCCCTAGGAGAAGCACATCGAGGGGAGAGAGAAGGTGGCCTATTTATTTTTTTTTTTTTTTAATACAAAGAAATCTTACACTTGGCAATTGTGGTAGAGTTCTCATCTCAGGGAAAAGGGGGGAGGGGAAATCGTTATGGCTGAAAAGGAGAAGCAAAAGGCTAGACCCTCACGGTCTGCTGACTACTAATCCTGACTGTGCACTGTCTCATTAAGAGACATCAGGCAAATCCTCCCTTAGCTGCCTTTCATGAAGGGGAGGAGGTGCTGAGAGACAGGAGGCTGACGCGCATAGCCCCAGCTTTTGAAAAAGGGGAAAAGGGATTTTGCATACTGTAGACCTGCAAGCTTAATGTCAATCCTGAGTGAAACTCTAGAATGGATTATTAAGAGGACAGTTTGGGAGCCCCCGACAAAAGGAAGTGGTGGTCTTAGAAGCCAGAATGGATTCACTGAGTATAAATCTTGCCAGATTAATAACTTCATTTTCTTTTCGGATAAGGTTACATGTCAGGGAGATGAAGTATTATGAACTTCTGAAAGATAGTTGATGTGGTCCCTCGTGAGAATGTTGCAAAATAAGGTGGAGAAATGCAAATTACATTTTAGTAAAATTTGGGGCTGAAGGACTGATTGCTTAGTAGAGGGTGTTGTATAAAGACGTATTGTATAAAGGTGGTCTTTAGTAGGAGGGCCACATAACTCTTTTTAAGCCATTGTCATAGTGAGGATATAGATCAGGCCTAGCTTAGTTTCTGTTGGTGAGAATGGCTAGACTGGGTGGCTGTTGGATCCAGGGCTAAACCTACTGAGATGAGGGCAGGACCTGGTCAGCAAACCCACCCCTAGGGGTTGGAAGAGGAGCAGGTGAGCTGTGTAAAGGTTATAGGAATTGAAGCTCAGGTCAAGCAGGGATCAAACTCTGTAGTTGGGGGCTGGTTAACACAAAGGTAAGGCATGACTAGAGGACAGTCACCATCTGTGGCCTCCTAGCACTCATTCACTCTACTTTCTGGAACAGCCACGTTTTCCTATGAGGAGCTACCTTATCTCTATTTTACATGCATGTGATTCCTGCAGAGCCCCAAATCTGGTTTCAGGAAATACATGATCCAAGTCTGGCCAATCAAGGCACCAGATCTCATAAGAGACAGTAATTAGTTCAGGGATGTGCACCTGATTGCATGGGTTAATCGGAAACAATGAGACATATCTTCAGCAGTTTTGGCTGAGCTGTGTAGGAATGAGACTCCCTTGTCTCTCTGCCCCAGAACATGCCTTGATGCTGTGATGATGTGAATCTAGTGCCCTCAGCACCTACCATGGGAGTGTTGAATGAAGCCAACATTAGGATAGTTGTAGCTAAGAGTTGGGAACAAGTCCTGATGACATTGTCTAAAAGAACCTAGTCTACAACTGAGCTTCATTGTTCCATGAGATAGTAAATTCCTTTTTCTACTGAAATCTCTCTGTGGGGATTTTTCTGTTATTTTCACAGGAGTCCTAATTGATCTTCTGAGCTTGACAGTGAGAAATCTAAGAAGAGGTGACAATAAGATCTATGGCAGACAGGAGGCTTCAGAAAAGTAGCATCCTAATTACTGTGCTCTGTTTGGGGAGTAATTTAGTCCCAGAGAGAAAAAGGAAATAGAAGGAAACCATTTTAGCAGAGACAATGGTCAGTGCACATCAAGTCCTTTGTCATTTTTCTTAGGCAAGGGACATACAAATCTGCATTGCTGTTGGGTGGGGGCCTTTTTCCAAGTTCTGACCACTAGTCTTTGGGAAATATGTGTGTGGTTTCTGGAAGGAAGCATCAGAGAGCAAGGGTGAGTTTGCTCTGCTTTCAATTGCCCTGCCTTGGTGATTGTGAGGGCTTGAGTCGGCAGCACTGTATGGGGTAGTCGGTCTGGAAGTGAACTCTCCAACTTTGCATGAGTGTAAACTTACAGGCTGAGCTTTATGGGCTTGTTTGTTGCTGCAGCAGAGCCTTGCTTAATTGAATGAAAATAAACCTCATGTGACTAATGCAGTAGGCTAGCCCAATCCAATGACTTGAAGACTGAGGAATTAATCAGGTCAGCCTATCAGAACTGGATGAAAAAGCGTGACCTGACGCCTAGGTCTTGAGTATGAAGCTCTTTCAAAGTCATTTTTTCAAGGATCAGGATTTATTCTAGATGTAGAGATGAGGATTATCTGCTGGTGGCCAGTGAAAAGGATATCTTTCACTTAGTGGTAAAAGAGTGCTTAAAAGGAAAACCAGCCGCACAAGTCTTTTCTCCAAAGTAAGGCTAAGATCATAGATATCTGGCCTCCCAAATTCAATAATAAAACAAAGTCAGAAAGGATAATGACTTTTTTGTGATAGACTCCAGGATTCCAAAACATCTTAGCAGCTAGACCCTGGTAAAGCTTAGCATGAGCTTTACCAGGGATGAAGTCCTGTATCTAGGTCCAGAAGCTGCTGTAGCACAACATAGATTATGCACAGCCCATTTAAAAAGACCTTGGAGCTTTATTTCCCCTAATTTTGGCACAAGTCAGCAAGGTGATCCAGGTGGTCAAAGCTGGATCACACATGGAGATTGTATTTCATTTTGGCTCCATGATCTATGAAGGATTGTGAAAAGTTGCCAGAACTTTAAAGACATTCAAGATGTTTAACATCTGTTGAACACCTACTACTGAAATTTGTTGATCACCTGCTATACCCGCTAGTATTTGTATTAGCTCATTTTTACACTGCTATAAAGATACAACCTGAGTAATTTACAAACAAAAGATGTTTAATGACTGAGTTCTGCATGGCAGGGGAGGTCTCAAGAAAGTTGTAATCATGGTGGAAGGCAAAGAGGAAGCAGGCACCTTCTTCACGGGCAGCAGGAGAGAGAGAGTATGAGCAAAGGGGAAGTGCCACACTTTAAAACCATCAGAAACGACCCCCATGATCCAAGCACCTCCCACCAGGTCCCTCCCTTGACATGACATGTGAGGATTACAATTTGAGATGAGCTTTGGTTGGAGACACAGAGCCAAGCCATATCAGCATTAATTGGGGAGTTCACTTCTTGCCAGGCATGGTACTAGGTCTTGAGGATATGGCATGAGTAAGAAATGGTTGTTGTGCTGGAATAGCATAGGTTCCAGAACCAGGATTTCACAGGAAATGTTAAAGAAAACAAATAGGAAAAGGGAGTGTAGCTTGATGTAAAGAAGACTTAAAATGAGAGGCACAATTACTGTCTCCAGATGGTTTCAGAGTTTCCATATAAAAGACAGACCTGTTCCAGAGGATCTCAGCAAGCAGAGTTTTAATCAAAGGGTGAAATTTCAGCTTACTTTATGGAGGCATAAAGGGAACAGTCTTAGAATAGAAGTAGCTGCTTTGGGTGGTATTAAGTTCCCTGTCACTAATAGTATCCAAGTTGATATTGGCTGAGCCATTGGGGAAGTAATGGAATGTTGTGGCTAATAGCCAACATTCAGCATTTAAACCCCAGCTCCTCTTGATTTGACAAGTCATTGACTTTCTCAGTTTCCTCCTTTGTAAAGTGGACTAATAACTCCCAAATTGCAGAGTTGATGGAGAGATGCAGTGGACCAACGCTTGAGGAGGGTGGAGCACACTGTCTGTCCAATTAATGTTCTGATAATGTCCATGCTGCCAAGGATGCCTGCTGCAGAGACTGATGATGATGTGATCTGGAGATCTGAACATCTAAAGAGGCAGGAATTGGACAACACAACTTCCAAGATCATTTTAATCCTGAACTTCTATGATTTTATCAGTCAGTACCCTCAGTTTGCTTATCTGTAATAAGAAAATAACTCTTGTCAAGTCCTGCAAACCAAGGCTAACTTTATTGTTGCCTAAGTCCTGCAGAGGCAACACCCCACACAGGATGTATATATCCTATACCAAATATTCCCTCAGACATCAGCATTCTCTGAAACTGCCTTAGGTTTGCCAGACTGAGCCTGTGTCTGAGAGTGGACAGTGGCTTCAGAGATGAAGTTTCGCTCATGTTTTTTTCTTTCCCAATAATGCCTTCTTAGTCATTTCAAAAAACTTAAAACACCAACAAGTTTCTCTCAGCCCCTACTGGTTTGGCCAGAGGGAATCACTCATTTGGCCTATACTTTACAGCAGTTTTCCAGAGAGAAGTTATAATCTGAGCTCTGTCCAAGAAGCCCTGTACATTAAGGGCAGACGCTTCAGATGGAAGCGCTTCAGTTTGGCTTTTTAGGAACCGACAGAAGCAAAGGACAAGGATCTTTAACTCTCTTTAGTGGTCACCAACCACTAGAATTCTTTGCCTCTGAGACAAAGATTTTCACAGTGATATTTAATTTGAACAACAACAGCAGATTTCAAGGAGGCCAAATTGGTGTAACCAGTGGAAAAGAGGGCTGATGAAAGCTTCTTCTCATCACGCAGTACAATCCTGTGAGTTTAACCCTGTTAAACAAGCCAGTGTTTGACATTTGATTGTACAACCCTCAAATCAACACACCCTGAGGTTCCCTCCCCTGCAATGGTCTTCCTCATTCTCCAGTGAGAAATCTAAGCCAGTGGAGGCAGTTCCAGAACGTGGTGCAGAAGACAGTTGAATCAAAGGCTTAAGATAAGAAAAGTTCTCTTTTCCCCATATGTTGAGGTTTTCTTCAGCCCAGGGAGCAAGTTTCTTTCAAAGCTAGAAAAAGTACCTTTTGAATGCTTTTGCTGATGAGTATTGTACATTTGCAAGCAATCTGCTCCTTAAATAGGAAATGTTAGGAAAAGATTCCAAGTGCCATGGGCACCTAGAGTTAACAATAGATTTCTTAATGCCAAAGCTTCTTGTTCGGCAGGGAATTAAACATATGTCATCATCATCATATATATATATATTTGTCTGTGTGAATCACAGTTATAAACTATTTGCACGAGCAGAGTCGAACAATTCTCTTTTCACTGTGCTTTATAACTCTCAAAGGTGGTTATTAGTAGGTGTCAGGACAAGGATCACTTTTTAAGCTCACAGTCCCTGCAGCAATGCCTCCTGGCCCTTGATCGTTTAGGTCTGCTAATGTAACCACACTGGGAAAATGTTTTAAATGCACTAACGCTTCTAAATGTCATTTTCTCATCAAAATATTTTCCCTTATGTGGTCCACCAAGCTAATGCATTTATGTGACACCTACATTAACACTGCAGTCTCTTCACACCTTGACCCCTTCGTTGTAGTCAAAGCACACTCCAGTGCTGGAGGCTACAGGCCTCTGAGAAAAGTGGAGACAATTAGGTAAAAAGTAATACCTGGGTTTGATGGGCTTTGTTGGCTGAACCAAGGTGGTTTCTGAACTCCATGTTATATTAGGCAACAAGTGAGAAAATGAATTTCTAGAATCCATATCTATATCTATATCTAATGGTACCCTGTGTTAGTCATTTCAGTCCTGTGTGGAAGAGAAATTCCTGGGACCCATTGTTTAGCATCCTAATTTCACATGAACTCTTGGGCACTGGATTTTATGTTCACAATCCGCAACTTGTAACTCCAGTATCCTAATTGAGCCAGAAAAGTAACAATGGAAAACATGTGTCTAGAATTGAAATAGGATCAGATATCAGATGCAATGAGAAATATAAACTTCTCTTTTCTATTTACTTTGTGTTGGTTTTTGTGTGGATCTATGTTGGCACGGGGTGCTAGGATACCCTGTTTGTTTGCTATAAGCAAAATGTCAATATTGTCTGAAGGAAGAAAAATGGAGAAGTGGAGAAACAGTTGGAGGTAGCAAGGAGAGAGAGAATGAGGCTGGCAAACTCATCATCCCCCAGGTTTTTATAGTTTAGTATCTCCTGTATCCCAGGGTGTTAGAAATACAAAGAAAAGTAAGACGTAGACATAGAGACCAAAGTCTTGGGTAAAAAGAGTGTTTCAAGTAGGGAAGAGAAAATGAGGAATGGGAGTCTGGAGGGAATGGATAGCATAGCAGGGGAGATTTGGAATCACATACGGGTTCTTTGGTTGTAAATTGGCACACTGGCATCCTAGGACTGCATTGATGCCAGTGTGCCAGTTTACAACCTAGCCAGACGTGGGGCCAAGATGTCAGGAGTTTAGAGGAGAAGAGTTTCATGAAGGAGCAGGTGTTGGAGCCTAGAAGCACTGATTAAGTTTGAATGTGGAGAGAGGGACTTCTAGGTGAGAAAACTCTGAGCTGGGCAAGTGTTGGGCATGTATGGAGAATGAAAATAGGTACTTTAAATCTCAACATTATAAACCAAATTAGTTGATATTTAATTGAATGTGTACGTTGTAAGTCTGAAGGGTCAAGTGAGATGCTTTCTTTTCCACATAGGCTGCCAGAAACTTAAGATAAAGGGAACTGAGGTTGTTTTGAGAGTATTAAACTGTTAAAAATTCATGAACAATGAACATGATGAACCATATGTGAGACTGTATCAAGGCATTGTCTGCAGAGGTGAACGGAGTAGCTGGGAGTGTGGGCGTACCACCATGCCTGGCTAGTTTTTGTTATTGTTTTGTAGAGACAGATTCTTGCTATGTTGCCCAGGCTGGTCTTGAACTCCTGGCCTCAAACTGTTTCCCCACTTTGGCCTGTCAAAGTGCTAGGATTACAGGCAGCTTGATGCTTTTTAAAGTAGGTTTGAAAAAAAAAAAAAAAAGAAGCATAAATAAGAAACCTACTAAGACCCAGGCTTAGGTGGGTCAGAAAAAGAGTGGATTGGATTCTGAAAGAAGCATTGTTGAGAATTCATTCAAGAGCAAAAAGAGAAGAATCAAAGCAGCAAGCTCTTAAACCAACTATATTAAAAGCTTTCACTTTTGTTGATTGCTTTTTTACCTTGAATAGCTGACATGTCAGATTGTGTTAGTGTGCAAACTTAGTCTGACTACATTTAAAAAATATTAATGCTGAATGTGTATCTAAGCTGTGTAGGAGGCCAGAGAAGCTGGAGTTAAGAATACCAACTTTGAAATAAGACAGATCTGGATTCAGACTCTGGGTCAGCAGCTTACTATCTCTGTGGGCCTCAGTTTCTCACCCGGAAATGACAGTATCAATCCTCAGCTCATAGCCTTGCTGTAAGGATTAAATGAGAAGATGCCTAGTCCACAGCAAGTGCTCACTAAATGTTGCTGCTCTGTCCTCTGTACATTTTTACTTTTCTCTTTTCTATTCTGTCTTCATTCTCACTCTGTTGCTTTCCATCCTATATTCTTTCCCTGCAGCCTCCCACCCTTCTATTCCTGCATCACCCGAGAATCTGACCACTGCCCTCGTGATGCCTTTTGCCCCAGTCCACAGGATGAACTGGAATATCCTGCCCAGTCCTGGGTGGTCTGTAGTGCGGAGGAACCTGGAAGGAACAGTGAGCCAGAGAGTCTCACTGGAAATTGGATGTTCTCATGATGGCTGTGTGTCTCTTTTGTCTCTATTAACTTGGTTAATATTATAACCTAACTGGAGGAGAGAAGGAGGCCAGAGCAAACTTTAAAAATAAAACTTATGTTTTTAGTTTCTGGCATTTCCTTTTAATTTCCTTTAATTTTTCTTTTTAAGTGATAGTGTCTGGCAACTGAGGAGCAAGCAGTATCTTATTAGAAAAGTGTTCACTGCAGCCCTGTGTACAATAGCAAATACCTGGAACCAACCCAAATGCCCATCAATGATAGACTGGACAAAGAAAATGTGCCACATATACACCATGAAACACTATGCAGCCATAAAAAAACGATGAGTTTGTGTCCTTTGTAGGGACTTGAATGAATGTTGAAACCATCATTCTCAGTAAACTGACACAAGAACAGAAAACCAAACACCACATGTTCTCACTCATAGGTGGGTGTTGAACAATGAGAACATGTAGAATCAGGGAGAGAAGCATCACACACTGGAGTCAGTTGCGGGGGAGAGTTGGAGGGGGACAGCGGGGGTGGGGAGGGATAACATGGGGAGAAATGCCAGATATAGTCAAATGGGCAACAGAGGCAGTAAACCACCTGGTTATGTATGCACCTGTGCAATGACCCTGCATGACCTGCACAGGTACCCCAGAACCTAAAGTAAAAGAAAATAAAAGTGAAAAGCATTCTTAAGTCATTTCTTTAGATAAAGTATTTTTTAAATATCAAATCAATAATGAAATATGAACTGGGTATGGTGGTGTGCACCTGTAGTCCTAGCTGCTGAGGAGGCTGCAGTGGGAGGGCCGCCTGAGCCCAGGAGTTTGAGATTGCAGTGTGCTGTGCTTGCGCCAGTGAACAGTCACTGTTTCTCAGCCTGGGCAAAGGTGTGAGACCCTGTCTCTGAAAAACATAAAAATAACAATGAAATATGGAGAGTTGTACCCAGGTGGGAGAGAGTCTTCCTTCTCACCTGGAGACAGTAAATAAGATGGGCTGGTGGCAGGTTGGTAAAGCATGGACCCAGGAGAGATGAAAGGGAGTTTTCCAAGTATGGTTTCTGAGACAGGAAATAGATTTTCTAGAGGCAAATTTAGAGATAAGCAAACCAGGAAGAGAATACCAAGTGTTTCTAAAAGATAATTTGCCCTGAAACACAAATTGGAGAAATTGGGAGCAGCAGGAGAAAATTCAGCAAAAAAAGTTATACTGTATATCTAAATCATATCATTTTTTCCCTTCTTCTTCTTCTTTGCTTTTTTTGAGACAGAGTTGCTCAGGCTGGTGTGCAATGGTGCAATCTTGGCTCATTGCAACCTCTACCTCCTGTACTCAAGCGATTCTCCTGCCTTAGCCTTCCAAGCAGCTGTGATTATAGGTGCCCGCCACCACACCTGGCTAATTTTTGTATTTTTAGTTGAGATGGGGTTTCACTCTGCTGGCCAGGCTGGTCTTGAACTCCTGACCTCAAGTGACCCACCCTCCTCAGCCTTCCAAAGTGGTGGGATTACAGGTGTGAGTCACTGCACCCAGCCAAAATTATATCATTCTTTATGATTTCCTTTGACATAAACCCTGCTGCTTACTAATCTCCTTTGAATCTGCTGAAACCTTGTGAAATTAGTATTGTCTCTCTTCTACAGATAAGAAAAGTGAAGCTCCTTGGGTTCAGTTGATTTGCACAAAGCTACATAGTTAGATGATAGTGAAGGCTGTAACTAAACTTATTCTTAAGGAATGGTTTGCCTGGTATGTTTTATTGCTTAAAATTTCCCTTTTTTCTGCCCTGAGTGGCACATGTATGCACAAGTATGCATTATACACATGTTTCCTGGTACTTCTTATGGGCAGAGAAGCTAGTTACTTATATTCTGGGACCCACTGTCTCAAATATTACAGTTGTTTGCTTGCCATGGGCTGAAATGCTCACCAATGAGGTCCTAAATTGTGGAGAAACCAAGGTCTTACATCTGAATGCCAGATAACAAGCTGACATCTATCATGTGTTTACCATGGGCCAGTCACAGTGTAAGTTTTATGTACATTAACTCATTTAATCCTGTAGTAACCCAAGAGATGGGTATTGTCATCATATCTGTTTTCTAGGTGAGGAAAAGGAAACACAGGCAGGTAAATGCGTTTAACTAAACACTCACAGATAGGAGGTGAGGCTGGTGGCATTTAACACCAGGCAGTCTTGTTCAGAGCATGCCATCTTCACATGCTTGGCTCTTTTTTATTAAACCAGAGCACTGGCGAATTTATCGGGCCAGTTTGTTGGCATCTTCCTCTTGAGAGGAAGAGGCTTAGGCATGTAGTGGTGTGAGCACATCAAAGCAGAGACAGACCAAGGAAATGGAGAGGGACGTGGGTACACTGGCCGAAGGAGATGGATGGGTGTCAGGTGGGAAGAATTGATGAATATTTTAAGGAAATGGCACAGATCAACAGATTTTAAATTGGTGCTTTTCGGTTTTTCCTAGGACTTGGATAAACGTATATATATATATATATATATATATATTTAGTTTTACCTGATACACACTGGAGTTCCAGAATACAAATTGAGGAAAGTCTTAACAGCCTGGAAGAAGGATCAAGGGAATTTACTGGAAACTGTGACACAGAGACACTATTCTTGCTTTAAACATTTTTAGGGCGGCTTTGTGGGGCTGCGGAAATGATCAGGGGAGCCTAAAGCCCCTGCCACCCTTCTTTGGTGCCTACATGGTATCTACCTGTCAATACTATTCCAATTTTTTTATTTCTCATAAAACATTCCTGGCTTTGTTAGAAGAAAGTAGTTGTGAGTTGCATATTTTCAATAAAAAGTGATTTACTTCCATTACATATGAGTTTGTGGAAGCAGTATACGACCTTGTACAATCTTCAGCAGCATGGAATCAAGCCCTTTGTATTATCTGTGTAAGTCTTTAAATTTGGTATTTAGGTTAAATACAAAATACAGTTCTTAGCATTATTCCAAGGTCACTATTCACGATGGAAAAAATGTTAAAAGCATAGAAGTAATGCATGAAAAATCCATTATTAAGAGCGGCACCCCCTTATCTACAATAGCAGTTACTTTAACATGATTTCCTTGCATTGTAGTGACATACTATTGCCATCATCGCTAAAGCTCTGTTAATGTTTCCATTATATATCTCTATTCAGCGTTTCCACCAGTTTATAATTCACTGCATTTCTGGGCTAAACTTTGGTTTATGGTAATCTCAGTTTAGAAACTTCCCTGAAGAAATTAAAAACATATGAATGAAAATGTGCAGACCATCCTGTTGCTTGTGCACAGGGGAGCAAAACACCTTCTCGTTTGGGGGATTTGAGTGGGAAATTGATTTTTGTCTTTTAATCAGTTGTGACCAGGATTATAATGCTATTAATGCAAAAGCATGCTGAACTAATTAAGAACCAGAGAACTGGAAAGGATCCTAGGAGGTCTCCAACAGGCAAGGTTATATCAGAACTTTCCAGACAAATGGGGTACAGTGTCCAAAGAGCCCTGGGAAATCCATTCCACAATTGTTATTGCTAACTTGTTCCATTGTTTAACAACCCCTACTGTCAGGAATTTTTTCCTTACGTTTAACTCAAATCCTTGCATTTAAGCCAATTTCCCGCTGCTTTTAGGGTAAATGACAAACAGCTTTCTGACATTGTAAGAATAATAACTTCTTTTATTTTACATACACCACTATTGGACCCCTCAAAGGCTCAACCTTTCCAAAAGAACACTTTTTTTTCCTGGTTCTGGTTTAAAAGCCTAAATCATTGTCTCTATTTTCTTAAGTATTGGAACCCCATAATAGGCCTTAGTTGAATAACTAGCATTAATCCGCCCTGTCCATTAATGCAAAAATATCTCATGATTTTTACAGGGCCAATTAAAGTGTTCCAGTCCTTTTCCTGTTTTGGAAAATAAAATGATTTCACTTGAAATTGCACATGAATCCCAAATCATTCTCTGCATCATTTGTAGGAAGCAGTTTGGCTCCAAAATGTTCAGATCTGACCTGAATGCCGAGACATGATTTGAACCCAGGTCTGTCTGCTTTCAAATCCCTTCTCACTGACCAGTGATGGAGGCTTCCCAATTTCTTTTCTTTTTTTTTTTTTTTTTTTGATGGAGTTTTGTGTTCTTTTTACCCAGGCTGGAATGCAATGGCACGATCTCGGCTCACCGCAACCTCCGTCTCCTGGGTTCAGGCAATTCTCCTGCCTCACCCTCCTGAGTAGCTGGGATTACAGGCATGCGCCACCATGCCCAGCTAATTTTTTGTATTTTTAGTAGAGACGAGGTTTCACCATGTTGACCAGGATGGTCTCGATCTCTTGACCTCGTGATCCACCCGCCTCGGCCTCCCAAAGTGCTGGGATTACAGGCTTGAGCCACCGCGCCCGGCCCCAATTTCTATATAAGAAAGATTAAGGGAAAGAATATGCTTGGCAAGGAGAACGTGAAGATTTGTCTTAGAGATGCATTTGCTTAGTAAGTATATGGATTTTATATAAGCAATTTTCTTACATGAGATTGGGAAAATAACTGAAATTACAGGATGAAGGTAAATGGAGAGTTTCAGGAGGAGCTAACACTACAAATTCCTTTCAGTGCCAGCACTGCCATTACTCTACAAACCTAGAATGATCTGGTGCCTCTAAAATGCTCAGAGGTGATAGTGATGAGTTGGAAGACAAGTGTTTCTCAGGCACAGAGAGGTTCAGAATCTTGCCCAAGGGTACAAAGCTAGTCAATAGTGCAGCCAGAATTTTAACTCAGGAAGTGCTACTCAGTAGTCTGTATTCTTCACTGCTCTTCTATGCTGCCTCCCCATGATAGACACACAGATAACAGAGGGCAAGTCAAGCCAGTGCTAGCCTCACAGTAGTTCAAAGGCATGGCACATTTAAGTGTTACATCATGAGAGATGAGCTATTAGGATAGAAATCCACTCCCATGATTCAATTGTCTCCACCTGGTCTCTCCCTTGACACCTGGGGATTACGGGGCTTACAATTCAGGATGAGATTTGGGTGGGGACTCAAAGCGTAACCATATCATTCTTTCCTCTACGTCTTCCCTTTCTTGGTTTAAAACCTCATTTTGGTGGTGCACATCCTCTGGTAGCTTCCTGAGTTCCTCAGCAAGGTATAAGAGGGAAGACATTTTGAGCCCTACTGTGTCTGAAAATGCTATATTCATTCTTGTATTTATTTGTTAAATTTGATGAGACATAGAATTTTAGGATGAATTTTTTTCTCTCTCCAGTGTTGAATACATTATTCCATTGGTTTCTAGTTTCCAGTCCAAAGCCTTCTATTTCTGATTCTCTGTACATGACCCATAATCTGCCATCCTCAGATGGTAGGTTCTCACCTTTGTCCCCACCATTCTGAAATTTCATGTTGATATGCTGGAATTAGGGCCTATTTTTATCTTTTATGCTTGGCAATCAATGGGTCCTTTATATCTGGAACCAATGACCTTTTATTCTAAGAAAATTTTCGGGATTATTTCATTGATCTTGTCCCTTCTAATTTCTCTTTGCTCATTCTGAAACTCATGTTTTACAGATATTGAAGGTCCTATGTTGGTCTTGTACATTCATATATCTTTTCTATTTCTATTTCTTTGTCTCTGTCTTACTGTTTAAGTTTTTTTGCCTTTAATTTCTAACCCTTCTATTGAATATTTTCCTCCCTGATATCATGCTTTCAATGTCTAAATGACTTATACTTTTAGTTTGTTTTCTAAAATCTTCTGTAAAACATAATATCCTCTTTTTGCTCATTGTTATATTACTTTCTCTTATTTTTATGGGAATATGAATGATAGATTGACTATTTCTGTCCTTCCAAGTTGCCTTTTCTGTTTGTGTATTGCCATCTCTGTCTTTCATGCTAGAGCCTTTCCCAGTGTTGCAATTTTCCTTTGTTTTTTAGTATTTGAAAGAGTGAGATTCTAAAAGCTTATTGGAGCTTGCCTATTGGAAACTAAACTTTTGGGTGATATGACTGGGCCACTTAGTTGAGGAAGGTATCACATTAAGATTGTCCAGTCTTTCATTTTGGGGGAAGGTGGTATCCTGTGAAAAAGTGTATTTTAATCTGTTTCCTGGAGGTGAAGTTGTCAGAGTTCTAGAGCCACAAGGGAGAGATTTGGGGAGAGAGAGGTCAGGAGATGTCAGGAAAAATTGGGGGCTGAAAAGTGGGAGCTATGGGTTCCACAGCAGCCAAACCAATATTAGAATCTACTGGTTTCTATATGACACCACTCAAATATGACTGGTTTTCCATGCTCAAATATATCTGGTGTTCCCTCAGCCAAAAGACTTTTTTTACTCTTTTCTAAGACTGAAACTCTGACTTCCTTTTGCCTGGTGGATGAGGAGCAGTTTGCCCTGGTATGCAGAAAGAGAGAAGCATTTGGCTTTTTGACTTCTTTTAAACACACTTTTATTTTATTCTACTTGTTTAGCACCTCTCATTCCCATACATTTCCAGAATTATATAATAGCACTAATTGCTGAGCCTTTTGGTCCACCAGATTTTGCTTTCCCCATGCTATATTCTGTTTTCTTCTGGCAGCTAAGCCATTTTCATTTTTCAATTTGCCTTTCAGCTTTGAAAAATTTGCTTCTAGTGTATCATCTTCACTTCTTCCTGTTCTTGTGGATTTAAAAAAGTCTACAAGGATTTCTTTTACAAATTTTATTTATTGTCTATCAGTGGGAACAGATGCATGTATTAAGTCTAGCATCTTTACCCTGAAGTCTATTGTAGTTTTCTCATTTTCCTTGCATAGTAAGGCCAGAAGTTAGAAGATGTGAGAGAGAGAAAGAGCATTCAATCCCAACCTTTAGTATCTCAACATTTAAGGAATTAAAGGTGTGTTGTAAAGAGTTTGAGTGAACAATTACCTATTGGTCTTCAATTTAGGCAAAACATGATTGTCACCAATTTATCAGTGGAAGGTTTCTCTAGAAGATTTGGGTTTTCCTGTGTATAGAAAAGACCATTGGGAGGAATGATACCAGCAAGAAGGAGATGTAGGAAATCTCAGTTTCCACTCTCACCACAGAAAGTTCAACTACTATAGCAACTACCCACAAACTAGAACATTCTTTTGAAAACTGTAACACCCTGACACATCCACCCACCTGGTATGTAGAACTAAATGAAATCTGAATTTGAATGGTAAAAAGAACAGTCTTACTCCAACTGTGCTGTCCCCCTCCCCCTTGTTGGCACAATGCCAGATGAAGAAAATGTCCTTCAGCTCACTGTTTTTACAGGAGGACAAGATAACTTGAGGCAGTCATCCAGCTTCCTTAGCATTCTGAGACACTTCCCAGGAAGCCCATTACAGACTGACTTTATGGAAACACTAGGGGAAAGGGCATGACTTGACCACCCAGAAGTCAAGTAGAAACAAAAACAATGACTAGTGTGTGCATCTTCGTGGTACTGTGGTGTTGCTGCCAACTGCAATGCTTGATTAGGGATATCAACCTAAATGTTTTTGCCCCTGGTGGGACTACACCCAACTCAGTGAAGCAGCCACATAAACCTGTGTATGCTAGGCCACTAAGGCATTTACAGGCATCATTGGTGTTGACTACAGCTGAAGAAACTTCATGGAGATTACACTACTGCACCCACTTGTAACCAAAGCCAATGCACCCTACCCAGTTGACACCCTAAGAGACATCTGCAGACAGAAAACTTTTTATATGACAGCTACTCATTAAATTGGAAGAGGGAAGGTGACCATTTCATTAGATGCACAGATATCAATCCAGGGACATAAGAAATATGAAAAAGTAAGGAAACATAATACCATTAAAGAAACACAGTACCCCCCTAGTAACTGTCCCCAAAGAAAGGCACATTTATGAATTGCCTGCAAAAGAATTCAGAATAATAATCTTGAGGAAACTTACTGAGATACAAGAGAATACAGATAAGCAATTCAATAAAATCAGGAAAGCAATTTACGATCTGAATGAGAAGTTCAACAAAAAAAATGATATCATTAAACAAAGAAACAGAATTTTTGGAGCTGAAGACTTCAATAAAAAATTAAACAAAATTTAGAGCTTCAAAAGCAGGTGAGTTTAAGTGAAAAAAGGAATTTCTGAGCTAAAAGACAGGTCTGTTGAAATTACCTAGTCAGAGGAATAAAAAGAAAAAAGAGTGGTAAAGGGCAAAGAAAGCCTATGAGACCTATGAGAGATACCATTAAGCAAACAAATATTCACATTAAGAAATTTCAGATGGAGAGGAGATGGAGAATGGCACATAAAACGTATTTGACAAAATAATAGCTGAAAACCTCCCAAGTCATGGGAGAGATACAGATATCTAGATCCATGAAACTCAAAAGACCCCAATTATGTTAACCCAAAGAAGTCCTTTTTGAGGCACATTACAATCAAATTGTCAAAAGTCAAAGACAAAGGATTCTAACAGCAGCAAAAAACAAACATCAAGTTGTATAGAAGAGAATCCTCCTTAGATTATTAGCATATTTCTCAGCAGAAATCTTGTAGGCCAGGAGAGAATGGGATGTTATATTCAAAGTAATGAAAGAAAAAAAAAAACCCTGTCATCCAAAAATACTATACCCAGAAAATCCTTCAAAAATGAAATAGAAATAAAGTATTTTCCAGACAAGCAAACACAGATGGAATTTACTACCACTAGACTGGCTTTACAAGAAATGCTTAAATAAAAACTTTGGAAACTACACAAATACATGGAAGTTAGATAACATACTCCTGAACAACAAATGAGTTAATGAAAAAAAGAAAATTTGTTGAGACAAATGAAAATGAAACATAACATCTCCAAACTTATGTGAGATAGCAAAATCAGTTCTAAGAGAAAAATTGACAGGCAGTAAATGCCTATGTCAAAAAATTAGAAAGGTCTCAAATAAGCAAGCTAACATTGCACCTCAAGGAGTTAAAACAATAAATAAAAAATAGAAAGAAATAATCATCAATGCAGAAAACAGCACAGAGGAAATGCTTAATGTCATTTTCTTTTGGGAAAAGACTTATTGGACAAGAACTCAAAAGTACAGGCAATAAAAGCAAAACAAACAAATGGGGTCACATCACACTAAAAGGTTTCTACACAGCAAAGAAAACAACAGAGTGAAGGGACAACTTTCAGAATGTAAGAAAATATTTGGAAACTATGCACCTGGCAAGAGGTTTATATACAAAACATAAAAGGAACTCAAACTACTCAACAGCAAAAATCCAAATAATTTGATTTAAAAATGGGCAAAAGACCTAAACAGCTATTTCTTAAAAGAAGACATGCAAAGAAAAACAAATGACCAACAGCTATCTGAAAAAAATTTTCAAATGACTAATCATCAGGGGAATGCATAAAAACTGCAATGAGATGTCACTTCACCCCAAATAGGTTATTATCAACAAGATGAAAACCTAACAAATGCTGGCAAGAATGTGGAAAAATAAGAATCCCTATATATTGATGGTGGGAATGTAAATTAGTACAGCCATAATAATGAAAAATAATGTGGAGATTCTTCAAAAAATTAAAAATAGAACATCTATATGATCCAGAAATACCACTGCTGGATATTTATCCGAAGAAAATAAAATCTGTATGTCAAAGAGATGTCTGCCCTCCCATATTTATTGCAGCTCTATCCCCAATAGCAAAAATATAGAGTCAACCTAAGTGCCCATCTGCAGGTGATTGGATGAAGAAAATTTGAAACATATACACAATGAAATACTATTCAGCCACAAAAAAGAATGAAATTCCATCATTTGCAGCAATTTGGGTATATGTCAATGATATTTAAACTAAAATAAACTAGACACAGAGAGACTTAATAATACATGATTGAACTTGTATGTGGGATCTATAATGATGCTCTGATCTTGGATCAAATGTGTACTGGATGGGGGAGGGGAAGGGATGAGCAGTTTATTGACAGTTGTTGAGTTCCAGGTTGTTCTATTTTCTGGGAATGCAGCAGTGAGCAATGCAGCAGCAAACTGTGCCTTCCAAGAGCCTACATCCAAAGATTCTTTAATCATGTGGAGACTACTATAAAAACTTCTTTCCCATGCTTCTAGAAACATCTTACAACAATAGTATTTGTCACACCAAGTCACAGAGAACCCTGGTATACAACTGTGAACATCAGCCCCAGTCTCCAGTGTTCCCTTTAGGTGAAACTCCCTGCTCGCCCATTGGAAGCCATATTGTTTTCATGGCTGTCCAATTTCACTTATTAGATGTTGACTTTGAGCATCAGCTTCTAACATGGCCTAGGGAGGGGAAATGGATACACATAACCTGTTACCAATCTGCAAAGAAAGTATCCCATCTGGACAGTTCTCCAGGCTAATGTCCACCATCAGCTTCCTCATCAGGGAGCCTTGTAGACAACTTATTGGCTTGCCTGTATACCCTGCAAAATAATTGTTTTAAAGCAAACCTTTCAGAAAAGAAGTACGTACTCTCTAAGGAAGAAATGGTCCATGGATTTGGGCTGGCGACTTGTGAACAAGGTAACATCACTTCCATATGTCTCCTGCAAATCCCCAAGAAACTCATGTTGCTCGCATCAGGACTCTGGATATTATATGATTTGCTGCTCAGTGGGAAGACATTTAAAATTCCTGAAGGAAAGTACTTGGCATCAATAATCTCAAGTGTGTGCTACACGGTAGGATAGAGAGCAGAGAGCTGTTTTGCTCAGGGCTCTCTTCTCATGTGGTGTGTTTTGTGCAGCTGTGCAGCTGTTGTCCTGCATTTTCTGCAGCTATGTAGAACACCACCAGGGTGGTGGGAAGAAGGCAGGAAACTGGTACCCTGAATATACTCAGCGTCAGGAACCATTTGCTCTTGGATGTCTTCACAGCTTGCTCCACGATTGAACAGCACACGTGGGGCCACAGTCAGTGTTTATCTGTTTTGTTGAAGTGCATCAGCACTACCTGTGGCTTTGAGGCTTGGACCTTTTATATCCAAGGATGGGTGTTCCTGTGCCTACCTTTGTGTCTCTGAGAGGATGCTATAAAGGCATGTTCATGTATTGTCTGCATCAGTAGGGGAGTTCTAGTACTCTGTGTTGAACAGTTAAAGGAGCAGATATCTGCTCCACCACAATATCTGGTCAGGGAAGGGGCAGAAATTAGAATATGAGAAGTGATAAGTGATACAGTCCTTATCTATTCAGTCCCAGCCAGGGCCATATACAGCTAGATACTCCACTGAAATTTCCAGTTATTTCTCTGCCACCCCACTGGATTACAAGTTATTTGAGGCTGAAATTACAACAGGTTTACTCTCATATCTCTTGAGAGTGTCTGGCTCTGCATGGGCTAAATGAATGTGTTATTAGCAGTAATCATTGTGGCAACAAGAGCTTTTTGTGTTGTGCAAAAAGTACTCAACTAGGATCACAGCCACATGGGTTCCAGTCCCACCTTTGCCAGTCAAAAGCTGCTAATTTGGACAAGTCATTTCTTCTTTGGCCTCAGTTTCCTCTTCTGAGGAAATGAGAAAAAGTGACCCCTGTGGTTTTGTTCAGCTCAAACATTCAGCAGATTAAGCTGCAGGTCCTGATGTGAATTTGTAAATATATCAGGCTCACACAGTTCTTAGTCTGTAAAACCAGAGAAAAAAATAAAGAAGAGTGTCAGTGATTTAAACTCACACAGTAGACCCAATAGGCAGGCATCATGTCACACTTTAGTTGTACAAAGTCAGTAGTTGTTAAAGATAATGATGGTCGTTAGCTCCCAGCCGTCGGACCACCTTCCCTGCCAATTCCCAGCACAGGGCTAGATACAGCCTTGTAACTTCCCCTCCAGTCAGATTGGCTTGTCTCTTGCGTGTGACTGAGGACTGTCTTCAAAATGAATTGGAAAATTACTTTCTCCTCCTTCTTTCCCAGAAAAAGCAGTCTGCTGAGGTTCTACGTTCATGATATGCTTGTTGAATAATACGTGGGCTGATCTGAGACAGTGAATTGTTCTCCCTGGGCAGAGAAACTGACTCTGTCTTCCAGTAGCACTTCCATCTCTTGCTCCTTCCAACCCAAATGCTTTCTTACCCTGGTATCAGGGTTCAAGAAAGAGAAAGCCACTTGGGCTTCCACCCACATGCCCACACCTTTCCACTGTCAGGTCATTGTGGAAAGCCCCAGTCCTGCTTAGGCCATCATTTTGCTCACAGAGGCAACTTTATAAGTCTCGGTTGTATCAATTAAAGTATGGCTATGTGAGAGAAGTCTGTCTTTTCTTTCTAAGGTCTCTTACTGGGTGAAATATGGACTTTCCTACGACTCTTGGCCCTCCTCTGGGCTCTCTGTGCATCTCTCATCTGTATCTTGTGCGTGGTTCTGTTAGTGCATGCTTCAATCACAATTTGAGTGATATGCCCCTTTGACTGTTCACTCTCTTATGGGACAGTGAGCTCCTAGGCTCCTCTAGGTAGGAAGTGAGTGATCCTCATTCACGTGTGTGTCTCCTGTGCCTGCCACAGCCCAGTACATATTTATTAAACTGAGTTAATCCTCCACGCCACCCCTACAATCATCTTCCAGACTGCACTGGAGTTTGGACACCTTCTATAGTCATCCTAGATTGCCTGTAATTCTTAAAAATGTATATCTCAGTGAGAAAAGAGAATACAAGCAAGAAAACAACGCAGCAAGCACTCTGAGTTGTCAAATAGACTTGCTTTGGTTTTATTGAGCATCTTCGAAGTACCATCAGGCGTTCTTACATGTAGAGTTTATTTTTTCTTTGAACATTAGTTATCTGTAGCCAGATCTTTATTTATGTATTTTTAAAATAATGCTCTTCAGTTTTTAAAGAATGTCATTTTAATTTAACCCAGTATAGGTCCAATGTGTGTATTAAACAATATAATCCTCTGTTATTTTGTAAATGTGGGTTTTTATTATAAACATCTGAAAGAGTCAAAACCTCTGGCATTTTTACTTTCAAGGTTTCACGGCTCTTTTATTCAAAATGAGAAGGGAAAAGAACCACCCGCATTAGACTGGTGTGACTTGACATAGCCAAAAGCCCTTTGTCTTAAGACGCCATTGGGGAGGCAATGTACTCAATGCATTAGAATCCTCTTAGAGAGATCGAAGAAACACATGGATGTAAAGGAACACCACACATTTGAATCTAGAAGGAGAGAAAGGGTTAAGTGACCATCACCAATTACAGCCTCAGAGGGGGTGATTAAGATCCAAATTGCAGGGAGGTTTTTAATTTAGCTGCCTAGAGGAGCCACCCCCAGTTGCGCCAAGCTCATCAGATCACACACACGGCTCCATCCCGTCACCCTGCTCTGCCACTCAGAGCAAATGTATCAGAAAGGGCACCAAATGGATTGCGTGGCTCAATACCCTTTGCCTGCATGTCTACTAGAGGACTCTGTCACAATTTTATTAGAGATAAAGAAGTAGTACATCAAGTTTCAATTAAGCAAACCAAGCTATCAAGTAGAGGGAAGTTTAAAGTGTGACTTTGTGCAATTTGTGCAAATAGAGGACTTACACACATTGGCAACAAGGTGTATAAGGTGTATAACACGCATGTAACAATCCAATGTGGCTGTGGATTGTGTGAGGGCACCAGCTCTGGTTTATGGCTATATGTACTTTCTACTACAGAATTGTCTCCTGTGCCTTTTTCATATATTTCATCTGAAATTTATTCACCCTGCACCAATTTCTTCCTAATGCTATCTATAGCCCTAGCGGTAATGCATGTTATACTGATAAAATGTGTGGTGGGTATGAGGAATTACTTTGAAGATGTGTTCCTGGAGTGAACTTCTTCTGGGCGATAATGACATAGTGCTATTAGGGAGAGGGAACTTCTGGTAACAGTGCTCATGACCCCTTCCATCTTTGCACTGCTGCTGATGTGCCTGGCATTGTGCTGGGTGTTTGACTGTATTATCTCTAATGCTGAAAACACCTGGCATGTGGTGTCTTTTATCCCCCAGTACAATGATATTCCACATAGGTGAGAACAATGAGAAACGATGTTTGTCCATAGACATTCTCATGAATGTTACACACCAATCCTGAGGTACATGTATTGAGAGGCCTGTGCATCCATTATTTATATCTATAAGGCCAATATAATTGAACTTTATATTAGCATAAACCTAGTATAAATATTTATAAATTAATGTTTAATTAACATGTTGGTTTAAACAGGTTTCTATCTGTAATATATAGCCCATGACATTGCAAAGTTTCAAAATTGTATACAAAAGGAGTGTTTGTAAAGTTAATAAACCTAATTTTCATTTGGAAAAAAAAGGCAGGTATGAAATCAGGTGTGAAAAATGACCCTCTGCACCATTTCTTATGGCTTTTCTTACAGTATATTCTTGAGTATGAGTGTGGGCCATAGTTAACTGTTCAAGGCCTCTTAATTAAATTAGAAATAATGAAATATTTTCAAGATTCCCATTAAGAACATTTGCTGATGAGTACAGTTTATTCTTTTTAGACTAGAGCTTGACTTAATTAAACATTCTGATTACACTGCCCTATCATAGTTGGGTGGCCTCATCAAAATAATGATAATCCTCAATTCAGTACTTTGAAAACAGCCAACTTTTCTCTTTGTTTAATAGGCTCCAAATCAGTAAACTAAATTAATCAGAAAAGTCTTTAGCTCAAGTAATGATGTGTTTTCAATTCAAATTTTTACTTTGTAAATCTGTCTATTCATCACGTGCTCCAAAGGAAGGTGCACGACAATGAGGTCATTTAACTTCAGCTCAAGAAAATGTCTGAAAAGATTTGTTATTTCATCCAGGCTTGCTTACTTTTGTTGACATGTAAAATATTTTTAATCTTTAAAAGCTAGAGATTTTAACTGTTTCTGTTACAAATATACACATACACACATGCATATATATACACACATGCATGCATACATGTCTGCATGCACGTAAAATCACTGAGCTATTAATAATGTTTTTAAAAAAACAACTGTATTATAACCCAAGGAGCTTTTATCCTTTATGATCTCAGAAAACTCCCTCTTGATTTGTCTTTTGTATTTCTGGAAGGCCCTATTCTATTTTTCATTCTAGGATTGTCTTGTTCATTACTATATAATCTATTCCTGACCAAAAAACTCAGACCAGTTTATATTGAAGGCTTTCTAACATGAGAAAAAGTTAAGAAAATTGATGTTATTTTAAAAAAATTGTATGTTACTGAAATCTGAAAGAATAAATGAGGCAGTAATTTATGATTCACATTTACATGTCGTCTTTTGACAAATCTAAAAAATTTCATAAATCATAATTCAAATCTCTGATACCTCTTCTTTGAATGTAGGGTTTGGTATAAAGGACTATTTAATGATTTCAGTCTGCAGGGAGATATGTGCACATATTGGAAAATCATTAAAATAAAACCAATATGAATTACAGTAAAAATAGATAAGATGTTTTTACCCCTCCTTCAGTTACTACAAAGTACTGGTCAATACTTTCATGTATAACAGGTGCTGGTTATGGTTTGTAAAGATTTCAAAAGGTTTACAAATACAATGTAGCACAGGCCACCAAAATAAGGCAAAATAGTTCCAAGTTTTAATACAAAATATTTTTATTTAAATATTGAATTAAGTTTCCTTAAAGATTGAGCTTTTCAGGTAAAGACATATAATTTGCATCCAAATAATTCAAAACTAACAACACTAAATATATATATGTATTTGATTATATTAAATTATATTATGTCTATATCTTAGGTTTAAACAAATATGAAGGAATTCATCTAAGTTTGTGCTTAAACACAAAACAGTTATTATTTTTCATAGCTTAATGCTAAATGTATGAAAAACATTATGATTATATTTCTTAAAAGTTTTTAAATTTAAAATTAAGATACACATTATAATGTTTCAAAATAAACAATGATTTAGTAAGTTAAATTTCAAGAAGAAATAGAAATTCTTTTTTTGTCCTTTATTATTACTATTCTGCAAGTAATTTTTCATTGTCAAATACTACGTTAAATATTCCACTAATATTTGTTTAAATTCATTTTTAAGAAGTGTTTTTTCTTTAAGTTTTATACCTAAATGAAATAGAATTCAGAATAATGTAGTTAATATTTTTATGTCGAAGTTTTTGTGACTTAGTTAAATAATTTTACTGAAATTAATTGAATCAAAGTCATTGATATTTAAGATGAATTTAAAAAGTATTAGAATAAATTATGGTAAGTAGAGTTTAACAATAATTTTGCTTATTTATTTTAACACAGTAGAGCTTTAATTTCCCTTATCAATATTTTTATATTTATAGAAGGTTAATTTTAAACACATCTGAATACATTTCTATGTGATTGTGGACTATAATACAATAAAAATAAAACAAATATGCAGATTTCACAATTTTTACATGGGCTGTCAAAATTAGAGATATTTTTAAATGATAGTATAATTTTTACTTTCTAACTTATGAAGTGTGCCTTTCATAATAATAATTCCATGTAATCAAATTTAACTCATATATATCACACACACACATACACACACACACACACACATATATTTCAGAGGTAATAAAAATGGGGAGGTAACATAATATCGTAAAAAAGTAAAGTAATATTTTAGAAATTACTTGCCTTAATATATTTAATATATTGTAATAGCTATTTCTAAAGGCAGTATCAGAAAGTGCAGAGAAAGTAATGATCAATGGGCTTGATTTTGGTTTTATAATTTATTATTTTAAATAATTTATTTAAAAAATATGTTGCTATAGAAAATTCTAATATTACTATTTCAGTTTCTATAGTCCACAATAGAAATATAATCTAATAAGGTGATTTTAGTATATTTGGATTCATTGGATTAAAAATAAGCCAACACTTTGAGTGACAACTTTAATTTACTAATTTTTACCTATCGAACTTATTTCTACACTTTAGATCCTTTATACAGACCAAATGCCAGTTGTATCTAATAAAGATTTAAATACATTTTTAAAAGGTATATTAAAATTCTGAGTTAATATCATGATTAATAAATAAATCAGGGAAAAGTTTGGCATCTTAATCTCGTTTATTCTTAAACACAAATACTGTAGCAGAGAGTTTTGCTAGGAGGGAAAAAAAATGTAAGCAGAATAAAAGTGAATTTTCTGTTTCTCATTGGTTTGTGTCAATATTGGCCCATATGTACTTTGTTTGCTTCTATTTATTTTTGTTACTGAAAGTATTTCATGGAAGTCTGAAAGATTTAGTTCATTTTGCTAGTGCTTTTGAAGACTTATTTAAGTATTCTCAGGTAAATAAAGAATAAGGATTAAAAAATAGGTAGTAAACATTTAATAAAGAATGACAAATTTTCTTTCTTTAATTTGTAGAATTTCTGGTAAATGTTAATTGTATTAAATGCTTTTTAAAAAGGCAATATTTCCAATGATAAATTGGCGTTTGTTTTTGCGATTGACTCTTTTTTGTTTCTTAACTAATTTCTTGAAATATAGAAATGAATTTTCCTTATAAGAATGTATTTAATGTATATGCACTTTTGTTTTCTTTGATTGCCAATATTTACAAATCCCCAAAGCAAAAGTAATATAACAGGTAAATATCTGGCCTTTTTGTATAAAGTATTTTGGTAGTTTAACACTTACATATCTTGTTTGATAAATACTAAGCTAATGTTCCAGAATATCTCCATGTTTTGTAATGTCAAGTGAACATTCTTTGCTGAAAAATAAAAATCACTGATATCCTAGGACAGTTTAAGTTACTTCAGCATCAGTTCTATAAGCTTTAATTTATGACTGAAGCGTAGGTTGCTCACGGTGTAAATTTTTTCACAAAGGTAATTAGTATAATTAATTATTCAATAATTGAAATGCAGGTTAACAAACTTCCATATATAAAAGTTAAAAAAAATGTCCTTCATTCAAACTGTGAACTCTAAGCCTATAAAACTCTTCAAAGAACCCCAAGATATCAAGCAATCTTTTATTTCGCTAAACCTACCCCCCACCCTCACTCTTATTCATACTTAAATACTCAGTATGCTCACAGCTTGGAAAAAAGCTAGAAAGCCTTAATGGATCACTGATTTTAACTAAAGAGGTAGGTGCGTATCCCTTATAAATGAATTCAAAACTATTTTTGTTTTAGCATTAATAGTATTCATCAAATGAAAACAAGCTTCTTAGTGTAGGAGAGTAAAGTCTTGAATAGGGCAGTTATTAGCATATCTTTTATTTTAAACTCAAGGACAAACATTCTAAAACAATATCTATTACATTGGAACAATGGTGCAGTTTTTTTCCGTTTTCTAATATTCCAGCAGTGGACTTCTTTTGAGCAAAGGGAAACGTAATCAAAGTACAAAGCGAAAGACTCAGTAAAAACAGCAGGAACACATAAAATCAATTTAAGGAAAACAATATTTAATCTTGTCATAGTTTAAAGCTAATGGAGTGAATGTGGCTTAGCCTTTCATTTTTCATGAAGTATATATTCTCAGTTTTGGTGTTATGCCATTGAAAGTGTATTTCTGATTAAAGCTAATGAGGTGCAGATTTGAATTTTGATCTAGCCAACATAGAGATAATATATTTAAAGGTGCCTGTACATTTTTGGTAAAGTTATAATCAACAGCAACAATAATTTTCAATGTCATGGTATGCTTTCTCAAGATAAAAAATATAAAAATCAGGTAGTGTTTTAGCTTTCTCTTTCTTAAATATCTGCGTAATCTCTTTTAGAAAACATACACATTGTTAAACTTATGACTCCTTTCCTGAATAATCAATCCTGAATGGCAAATGTTTCTTTTAAATAAATTTTTCCTTAGCCCTCGAAAATGTATGACAATTTGGAAACTGACAATGAAATCAATTATGTATCTTGACAAAAACAGTTTTTCAATTTTTAGCTAAAGAAGAAATTCAAGAGAATTAAATCAGGGATGATAACAGTCACTATTTTTATGCCAGTATTCTTTTTTTTCCTTTTCTACATAAAATACCAGAAGTCTTTAATATTGGAAAGACCTATCATAAAACAGTTATGATCATGTGTGCGATATTGATAATATTGATCTTATAATTATCTCTACATAACCAAAAATGTATCCTTTCATGTGTGATTATGTTACTGTCAAAAGAAAATGTTTGCAACAAGTGTCATTGTTCTTTAAAAAGCGGTTCCATATTAACTGTGTGATTGACTTAATTGCCAAATTGCAAAAAAAAACTACATTTCATTTAAAAAATCTATAATTTTTGCTTTCTTTTTTTAAATTAAAAGTTTTTTTTTTAAAAAATTATTGACCATACTGATTAAAATAATTCTTCCCCCTATTTTGTTTGCCCTTTCTGTATTCGTTACCTTGCCACCTTTTGGCATTTTGGTTTGGAAGTTTTAGTATAAGTGGTCCCCTATCTTTCTGACACATCTTTCGAGGTGTTGTCAAGTCCAACCCAAGTAGTAATCACACACTCAGAAAGACAGCAGCAGTTTCTTTTTCTAACCTGTTACAGTGAAAACAGGTAAGGACATGTACAAGTGTATGATGACCCCACTAGGTCTGTAGCTTTTGCGCCTGACATCTGTCAGATAGAAACAAGCAGGAGATGCTCTTATCAATTACAGGAGATCACCGATAGCACTGAGAAGTTGAAATGATGAAGAAGGCTACCATTTTTTTTTTTTTCTTGTAAAGCAAGCCATCTGTAGCTATTAGAAAGGGCTGAGAAAAAGACTTGTAAATGCTTGGAGGAAAAAAAATTCTAAGAAAATCTTTGTTAAAAGCATCTAGTCTCCTTTCCTTAACAGTTACATTTAGGGACAGAAAGCTTTCATTAACTTTATGGCTATAGTTAGATAATAAAACGTAACATAACATACCACAGCAAAATTAAGCACCAGTACCAACAAGTATGAAAGATCTTGACTACCCCAGTTACCTCATTAAATATCAACAGTTGGGACATCGAAGAATACCCTCATACAAATAGGATTTATTTTTATGTTATTTTTCTAGAACAGAATTTCATTCCCTAACCTTGTTACAGAAAGCAAATATGGCAAATGACAATTTTCTTCAGGTATAAAAATAGTTCTTCAGGGAAAGGAAAGTACTCTGCTAGTGAAAAAGGGAAAATTGTGTAGTCTGTCCTTCTCTCTAATTTACATGATTTCTTTTAAATAAAATCATTTACTCAGTGACAGTAAATGCGACCAGCAGATGTTTAGTTATTTGTTGAAGCAAGACAGTATATTAACTGATGGAAGTATCAATTGCAGTTATTAAAATAGATGCTATTTAGAAGAACTGTGGGATTCAGAAATAATTATTCATATAATTAGAAATTGGAAATGAGTCAATAGGATTTGTTTTGGCATAAAAAAGACATTTGAAATGACTTTAAGTATGGTTCTACCAAAGTATATCCAATACAAATAATACAAACAGTACATTCGCTGTTTTATTTTGAAGACCATACTGAGTTATTTGAGACCGACTAGATTTGGTGCAAATACAAATCCTGGTAAATTGCGTGTCTCCTATGGCAAGTTTATTTGACTGTCTTCAAACCTGCATATATTTCGAAGTTTGATTTTTTTCTCAATATCTTCCATATCCATTTGGTCAAATTCTTGTATATTATTTGACAGGAGTAGTGTATAGAGAAGACATTTAGCATTTGCTTATTGTAGGCAATTATGTAATTCTCCATCTTGCCTTTAAAAATATAGCACAAGAGAAAATATTGAATTAAATACTCAAATGCTAAGGGAACTCAGAATAAATTCTTACACTGTATGAGCATAGGAACTCTTCTGTGAACATACTGCATGAAAATTAGCATCACCACTGAACTGCTACTTGGATTGAGCCCATCTGAAAGATTTCAAAACTACTGAGATCATACTAACTCTGTGAAAAAACACTGTCACCAACCCCTGAAAATTAAAACAATTTTGTTAATCAAGGATTTCATCTCCACATTAAACTGAGGCCAAATTAGGAAGGCTATGATGAGCACACAAACATTTGTTAAGGAAAGTCAAAATTAATGACAAACAAAATCAAGTTTCCTTTGTGGTTGATTTTCAGGCAGCTGCATCCAAATATAAAAGAGCCATCAAAGAAAGATTTTCATTAATTATTAACTCCGAACAACTTCAGAAAGCAGAGCCCTTAAACCTCCATTGACATCATTCTGCCAGTCTCCTAATCTCTGCAAGTTGTTGGTAAGAGTTGCATTAAACACAGCATGCTACCAATCCTGTCTTTAACAACTGCAACTCCAGGGCTGTACACTGCCGCCTGGAAGACCACACGAGAGAAGCTATAATTTCTATAAAGACATCTTTAAGAAACATTTACAATCTCACATTCTGAATAATCTCCTGGGTTACTTTACCTCTCTCCACCACACAATAGGGTGTCAATAGCCTAATGGTAACACGCAGGATGCAGAAACTCATCCAATTTTTTTTTTTTTTTTGGTACAGAACAACTGTCATGATTAAAAAATTGTGCCGCCTTATAGCTTAACCCAGTTAAATCTACAGATTGTTCCTGGTTTTTTAAATTACAGAATGGAAGAAGAGACTCTAGTATAAATGACTTAAATAAAATTTGGAAATATGCAAGATTGTAATGCAAGCTAGTAATATAATGTAGGTTATTATGTATTATTAGTGTTTTTATGATTTTTCATTGATGTGAAATACTTTTCAACTTGTAATCTACTTTTCCTTGTATTGTGAGTATTGGATTTAATTTAATTTCTATGAAATTATCCTTTCAAGAATTTATGTTAATATTTACAACTGTAGGTTCAGGTTTCTGCATTGGACTTGCACAATTCTGAGGCTGAAATACAGAAAAATAAGATTTTCGTTCATTTTGATTTTCCATGACTTGGCATCACTATAGTTGAATAATTCACCACACTAGTGTGCAAGATACAGAAAAACAAAACTCTCATGTAGCATGTTGTCAACTTTAATGTCAATCTGGTAGGAGAGAAGATTTTCCTAAAATACCTTAGGATGAAAGCAAACATGAATATATATATATATATATATATATATATATATAATCTAAAATTTGATTTTTGATTTTTTTTTGACATATCTCCTTAGAAAGAAAACATCTGTAACATGACAGTGAGGACTAATATTTATTCAGACCGGTTAGGCTGTACCTCCCTATCCTACTTCCATCTCTTTTTTTCATTCTGTCTTCTAAAAAAACTTATCAGATTAAAGATGAGCATCATCTGAACCAAAATAAATGTTTAACAATCATTAGTGTACCTCTTGGAGAATGCCAGCATATTTAAATAAAAATAAAAAAGCAATCAACAGCAGTAAGAACAGACAACAGACATTTATTAGATGATCAAGTTGATCTATCATAAACTTCCCAACCTTTTAGTTATAATCCATCTGACCACCCAAAAATTCTTCAGATCATCTGCTTATATCACAGAACTGGAATGGTTAGAAATCAAAATGTTAACTTTTCAAACCAATATAAAAAGAAAAGGATAAGGAAAACTGTGTATCTGTGTGATGATTCACATTTAAAGGTTTTATCTCTTTACTCTATTTGATTAAAGGCCTTGTATTGAGTTAAGCAGCAAATCCTGCAGAATAATTAGTGGCTGTTAGTTTTTTTCCCCGGCCCACCCCCCTACCCCCCTTTTAAATGAAAGCTTAAATGGGGGAAAATGGAATGTCAGTCAGAAACTGGTTCATACCAATCATAATAATTATAATCTATTAGAATTAAGCCATAATCATTAGAATTTCTTCTTTTCTCCTACCTTTGATGGCCTGTTTCATCTGTTTCATTAAAGCTGTAATTTTTACAGATGCTCTTGATGTTCTTACGTTTTCATCAGAGTCTAAGACAGCCTAAAGGGAAAAAATAGCTCTCTGCCTATAGAAATATATGTTAATACATTAGTTACTTGAAGCAAGCAACTTTTGCAATATGTGTGTCTGGGTGTCTATAGTTGTCTTTATTTAGGCCTGTCCAGCATTTTGTTGTGTTCTACTCTTGCCTGGCAGCTGGACCCTGACCTTCAAGTTCTTTTTTTTTTTTTTTTTTTTTTTTTAAAAAAAAAAAAAAAAAAAAAGAATTCTTTTCAGATTCCAAGTTCCCCCCTTCTTACCCTCCCACTGACACCATCCTATTCAGAACCGGAGATAACTTTATTCATCTACACATCATTGTATCAAATTCAATAGGCAAACTGCTTCAACATGCTTCAGAGCTGGGCAGAGCAGTTATGTCTTCATTCCCCTCAGCCCCCCAACCAGCCCCCCGTGCAATGAGATTTTTACCACCGTCTTTTCAGGCATGAAATGAGCACAGTTACAAAAAATAATTTCAAACAAGTGTTTTACTACTCTGTTGGGTCACTGTAGATATATTTTCCTGCAAACTCCTCAATTGGATGGAATACATTACCGCCAGGCTGAGTTGCTTAGAATCATCTCTAGATAATACATGCTGGAAAGCAAGAATGGGATCCGTTTATTCATTAAGTTCCATAAACTGCTGATGTAGATTTTGATGAAAAATGTGCTTGCATCCCAAGTGTTTGCTTTAGTGCAAAATTAAAAGCATCAAATCTTATAAAGCAACACCATTGCTATAATGGATTACACAAAGAACTGAAGGGAAGAATTCTGCTATACCAGCAACCAAAAGCAAATATCCTGTTCTCAGAAAACAAAATATTATGTCTGTCTGCTGATCGATATTGGAAGAGAGAGAGAAATTAATGCTGTTTCCCCTCCCGCAAGGCTCTACAATACTTTGAATTCGCTTTTGGGAGTTTGAAATTTTTAAAGAGAAAAATAGAGCTTGCTTAATGTCAGGAACTTCAAATAACTGTTTGATGTTGGACGCTCTTACTACAAAATCAGCCTAGTGTCTTCAGTTAGGATGACTAAGTAACAGATTAGTTTTCAGGGTGGGAACTGGCTTGCATATGTGGATTCCCAATGAGGTAGTCAGCTGACTTTAACAGACAAAATAATTCTTTCGTTGCAGAGGTGAGTTTACTTTTGAAACCCTCAGAAGGATTGTTTCTAAAACAAAAGACTCTATTTAAACAGTCTGTTATTTAAAACAACAACAACAAAAATCTTGGTGAAACAGTTCTAAACTCAACCACACATCCTTATCCACTCCTGGACATTTCCCCTTCCCCATATCAGAATGCAAAGACTGAAAGAAAGTGGAATGATTAAAATTAAATAGAGCATCTAAAGTCCTTAAACCAACGAGCCATTATAAAACATTCTAGATCCTGAAGATGGAAAAGGAGAAACATCTTTTTAAAAGCAGACTTACATCATTGACTAGGTGTTTTCTACCCAACTCCTATATGTTTATGTAGAGGGTGTTACAGACATTTGGAAGGATTTGGGAGTTTCAAAAGAGAGAAGTTTATACATTAGTGCTGCAAGTTGCAAAACACTGTTGATATTCAAATGTTTATTGTGCAAAATCTGGGATAAGCTTCAGCATGAGGGCCCCTTTAAGTGTCTACAACTCTTGCTAATTCCCCTCAGCATTGAGGCGCGCACAAAGGCCTTAATCCAATTCCACTTTTTTTCAGAAAGCCTATGCTATTTTCTCTCACATAAACTAACAACACTACCCCATCACACTGCAGAGTGGGTCAAAGAAAAAGCGCTCTCTGTTTATACTTCACCAACACTTTGTGTTTCTTGGGCAAGCATGGCAAGGAACTTTAAGTGGTTCCCCAGGCCCCTCAACATCTTTAGGGGGAGAAAAGCCTTCAGGCATGGAGGTGGTAGGTTTTAACAAAAAAAATATAGTGGGATGTTAAGCATTCTCCTTCTCTGTTATCTGGGAAAAGACATTGATCACTTGAGCCTCATTCTTGCAGTTCTGATTTAAATGATAGAAGTCAGGCATGCTTTGGTAAGGTAGCATGCACATTTTGATAAGGTGGTATTATTTTTCTCTAGAATTGTTGGTTCTCCTTCTCTCTCTCGTCTGTCTTTCCTTTCCTTCCTCTTTATCTTCCTTTCTTCCTTTCTCTCCCTTCACCACACTAGTACGATTGCCTTTCATTATTTCCTGCAGAGATTTCTTAAGGTCACAGAAACAGCACTCATTTATTTTCTCTCAATTACTGGTTCCCGTTATCAAAATGAGAAATTGATTCCACCCAAATTTTAGGCAAATTGCTTTTTACACCTGCGATTTGGGTGGCAATTTCTAATTTCAGGTAGAAATTCTGCTAAAAAAACCCAAAAAACAAAAAACTAAAAGCACCAGCTGTTTTGCAGTGGAAATCAGGCATTTGCCTCTGATTGTGAGTACACAAGTGACCAATTACTCTAGTAATTAAGTAACTGTGGGTGCTATTAGAAATGACCATGATTCTGCCCCAGAAGTGAATTATAGGAGTAGGGATAGGATGCCAAATTGAGAATGGATATGAGTCAATTTCAGAGTTATGCTTTGGCAATTGATGTCATCAAAAATCAAACCACATAGAATTCTGTGTCCTATTAGAGGAAAGGATGTCTTGCTTCTATTGAATTCCTCTATTCATGATGTCAAACTGATGAAGTGCATATTGGTTATTTTTGAATATTTCCACATTTCCGTAAAAACTATGAGAAGAAATTCTGATGGAAAGATATGAGGTTAGTGTATTTGGGACTGAGGTAGCTGATCTTTATGTCTTTGTCCTGAAAGATTACTCTGTGTTCAATAAACTGCAATAGAAAACAAGATACATTTGATGTAGGACTTAATAAATCTTAAAGATACGAATCATTGCAGAAAAAAAAGCATTGCTACACAAGGCAAGATTAACCTATGACAATATTTGGTAATTTTCCTAATGGATCACATCAAACATTTGAAATAGTGTCTCTTCTTAACTATATCCACAGTAGCTGGGATCAATTTTCTACCAGGTATCCCAAACTAAACTCTAAAGTGGTTGGAAAAAAAGACGTTTTCTATGATTAGTTTGTGTCAGAAACAAAAAAATCAAATCAATCATATCTGAGCCTCTAAATCAGTCACATTTTAAGGTCTGGTACAAAGCCATTGTATTTTAAGTTTGTACATTATCTAAGCAAAAGAACCATGGTATTCTTTCCACTTTTAAAATTTCTTGATTTAAAAAAAATCTTTGAAATTATTTATAAATACTTTCAACTAGTAAAAAAAGAAAGTCTGTATGAAACAGCCTAATGCTGAACAATTCCAACATCATGAAGTAGAGCAAATCCTGCTTGAATCTGGTTTGATATCTAATGGTCAGCTCTTACATTATCGAAATTAAATCACTTATGTAATTAGCATGATTTTCAGCCTTGCAGGCCTTCTCAGTTGGCAGGCCAAAGGCCCAAATGAACATGGAAATGGATTTCTCTTTTTGCTCAGGAGGTCACTACTGGAGGTGAATCTGTGTTATGAGTGGGCTGCTTCTCTTCTACTAGAAAGGGGTGACAGGATCACAATTTCTCCTAAAAGTGGCGGTGACGTAACTTAAACATAGAAAACATGAAATTATGCTCTCTCAGCATAATAGGAAAAGTTTGTGGCTTGTAGCAAACTGTAATATCCAGCCTAATAGTGAAGCATTCAGACATGAGCCAACAATGCAAATCACACTTGAATCCAGTCTGGATCCCGGTGGTCAGTCACTTAGTCACTTGGGTAATTGGCAAGAGTATATTTTTTGAGACTTTCATTAGTTGGACCAAAGATATGAATACAGCATTCCTTTTCTCAGGGAAGAAAAAAAGGGAAGAAAGGAAAAGGAAGGAAGGAAGGAAGGAAGGAAGGAAAGAAGGAAGGAAGGAAGGAAGGAAGGAAGGAAAACACATTTGGAGACAAAAGTAGAGTCAAATATTTCGTTACCAAAATATACTGGAGAGATTGATTGGAAGACAAATGCTGTTTTTGAGCTACTTGTGAAGACCCTTTCTTTCTTTCTCTCGCCTCTCTCCCCCTCTTCTCTCTCTCTCTTCCTGAGACAGGATCTCCGTCTGTTCCCAAGGCTGGAGTGCAGTTGCATGATCATGGCTCACTGCAGCCCCCACCTCCTGGGCTCAAGCCATCTTCCCATCTCAGCCTCCTAAGTAGCTGGGGCTATAGACAGGTACCACCATACCTGGCTAATTTTTCTATTTTTTTGTGAAAACAGGGTCTCCTTATGTTGCCCAGGCTAGCCTCAAACTCCTGGGCTCAAGTGATCCTCCTGCTTCAGCCTCCCAGAGTGCTGAGCCACCATGCCTGGCCGACTCTTTCTGTTTCAAATAAACCTCACCAGTTTTATTTAGTTGGAGAAGAAAAAGAGCCTATTTTAGATTCATGTTAAAACCAAGTCAGTGAGATGGAGTGAAGGTGGAATTCGGTATTGGGAGTCAGAGTATCTGAAAGCATTGCCACTGGGGTTTCTATATCCTGAATGTAAATCTCAAAATGCTAATGTACTTATTTCATATTGTATGCCTGTATCAAAACATCCCATGTACCCCATAAATATATACAGCTAGTGTGTACTCACACAATTTTTTACAAATTAAATAAAAAAATAAAAATAAATAAAACTCAAATGCTTTATGGCTGTCAGGTATCACAGCATATGGGGCCTCTGGTTGGGCCCATGGCCAACCACATAATGCATGCCCTGCCTGAGTTATATGTGTATTCTTGTTTTTGGTGTTTACAAAATAAGACCACTACCCTAATGGGTCAGAGGACAGCACTTGTAAGGAGGGAGAACGCTTAGCATGTCTGAACTTCAAAATTTCCAACATCGAAATGGCCTCTAACACACATGCTTACTTTATAAATAGTAGCATAATTGTAACATTCTCTCAATGCAATATAGCATTTATTTTCTTTAATTCGGCAAAAAATAGATCACAGTAAAAAAAAAAAAAAGAGTGATGAAGTGAGCTGTGACTTTTCTTTTCTTTTTTTGCTAATTTAATGAGATCCCAGCAGTCATCCTTCGGGTTAGTGGTCAGGTGATCTCAGGCATTATGGGTTCTTTTCCCAATTTCCTCTCGATTCCCATGGTTGTCCCAGGTCCTAGGGAGGAACACAGTACCATAGTATTAGGAAAGCCTCCTTTGAGAGTTCCTTTCTGGGGTTACACCTCTGGGCTTCTGTCACCAACATAGTGCAGGGCTCAGTTTTCCCCTTAGAGGCACTGCTGCCAACATCTGGCCTCGTTTAGCTGGGAGAAAGCTCTGCCTCTACCTTCCCCTACAGTGCTCCTCTTTTCCCTTTCTTGAACGCCTGACTGGAAACAATCCTCCTACTTTAGCCTCCCAAAATGCTGAGATAAACAGGTGTGAGCCACCTTACCTGACCTTCTCTCTCTTCCCTTTCTTTCCAGGATCACAGCGCAATGTCTTCATGAGCTTCCAGGACTGCTGGGTCAAAGTACTTTAGGAGCAAGGAGGTAAGAATAAATGCACTAAAGTGGGTTGGGTATAAAACAAAAGAGAGGGCTGGGGACTTTAACAACTGGAGAGTAACTGAATGTCTAAAGCCTTCCAAATTCAATGTCAAAGACACACACAGAAACACACATGCTATATACACACACACCCATGTGAGTATCCTAGTTTCGATTTTTTTTTTTTAAACAAAGTCTCACTCTGTCACTCAGGTTGGAGTGCAGTGGTGCAATCTCAACTCACTGTAAGGTCTACTTCCAGACTCAAGTGATCTTCTCACCCCAGCCTCCCGGGTAGCTGGGGCTACAGGTGCCTGCAATCATGTCTGGTGAATTTTTGTATTTTTTGTAGAGTCATGGTTTCACTATGTTGCCCAGGGTTTCGCTATGTTCGAGGCTGATCTTCAACTCCGAGGCATAAGTGATCTATCTGCCTCGGCCTCCAAAGTGCTGGGATTATAGGCATGAGCCACCAAGCCTAGCCTTGTTTAATCTTTTACAAAATACAGGAAGAATCCTTGAATATTTACTTTCAATTCTACACAGCTCCTTGAGGTAGAGAAATACAAAAATACAAAGGGCTGGGCTACCTGTTCTGACTGGGGGGATAGTGTTGGAGAAATTCAATAAGAGATAACAAAGTTTCAATAAATTATTAGACAATAAAAATAATATTTGACACAAGAGTTTGTCAAAATGTTTTTAAAAGAAAAAATTACAATTTTTTGTGTTAAGTTTTTTTTTTTTTTGGAACCAACTTTAGTGTGTTAACACACTTGGAAATTTTATTCAAATGAGCATTTGGGTGTCTCCTCTTTTTGCCTGGCTCTCTGATGGACAGTGAGGAGGATATGAATCTATACTTCCCACAGAAAGCTCTCACTATGTACTGGGAACAGCCACAGACAATAAGAAACCTATGCAAAGTAAGTAATTTGCATGCAACACTTAACCCTCAAAACAATTGAGGGAGGCATGATTATCACGCCTATTTTGCAGATGAGGAAGCTGAAACACAATTAGATTTTGTAAGTAACTTGCTCAAGGTCTCAGAGCTGGTAAAGGGCAGAGGTAGGATAAAGTTGTTGGTTGCTCTGACCTCAGCTCTTAGGAGTCTTTACTATGGCTCAGACTCTAATATAATCATTTATATCCAATAGAATTTATAGCGCTAGATCCTGTTCTTTAAGATGCAGACTGACATCAGGGTCTGGAAAAGAATTATTTGCTTCAGTTTGTGCTTGGTGTGAAGAAGAGAATTTATCTGCCCAGGCTCTGGAAGAACCTAGTCAGGAGGCTTATGCAGCTGCCAAGTTAATCCCAAAAAGATGCTCCCTGAAGCCACTTGCTTTCTAAATGAAACACACCAGTCCTATTCACAGATAGATCAGCCAGCAAAGGCTCATTTAAACTCTTCTCTGGACAGCTTTCTCCCACCTTATAAACTCTAAAGGGGACAGGCAGAAAGGGGCTCACAAAAGCCTCTTCTCCCTGCAGCTCTTGTAATAGGCTCATTAAACATCTGCCTAGGCTTGTTATAAAATACTTTGGAAGCAGCCTGTAAGTAGCTGGCTGTAACAGATAATATCAAATTGGAGAAACATGTAAAAGCACATACAAAAACAGTAAAATGAGATGTACTCTAATGATACCAGCCAAATAAGCAGGGAAATAATTAGTCACTCTATGTACATGGTTTGGGATTTGTAGCAGAGCTAATTTTATGTGAGGCCACGTCAACTTTTAGCTTTGGTGTTTTATGTATGGGGTAAATAAAAGATGTTCTGTGGAGAATCCTGTATCGTAGGAAGCTGAATGATGCTGCTGTCTCATTCTGGGAGTCGCACGTAGTATTTCTTAAACACTGTTCTTCAGCCTCTCTTAAGGGATGCTGTGGAGTGTTTTGATTATTTATGTTTTTCCTTTCATCAGATATGAATTTATATTATGTAAATGAGTCTAATTTTAAATACCATTATTTATTTATAACAAAGAGATGATATTCGTATTTTTGATGTTAATGTTTAAAACAGTTTCTTGATTTACAGTTAATACTCCCAGTCTGTCATCTTCTATGTAGGACTTTAAAATGGGTGCTGTATAAACATTTGACTACTGTTGACTGCTTTCTGAGAAAATGCACCCCAAAGGGAGTTATATTTTGAGGGAGAACTCTAAATTTGGAAAGAGAATTTGGCTTTTTGCTATTTATGAAATAAACTTTAGCTTATGTATTAAGTGCAATTACATTCATTTCACTAAATTTTGCCCAAGAAAAATCTTTTATTCTTCAGAAAACTACATGTACAACCTCTCTGGGAAAGAAATATTTCATATGTCTAAAGATATAAAAGACATAAAGAGACATTTTTGTATACCTCATCAGAGAAGAACCATAGAAGTGTTGATATTGTTGATACAACTTTTGATGTCCTGAATATTTGTCATTAGATGTAATTTACAGAGGACCTTATTTGTTTCCTTGATATCCCAGTTAGACAGACAGATATGTAAACTACAGTCTTCACCCACCATTGCCACCACTGATCCTTGCCTAATTATAAAAACTTACTGTTGTATAAGTTTGAATGTTTCTTCTTGTCTTCTGATTTAGGCTTCACAGGGTACCCAAATTCTAAAATAGGGGAAGAGACAATCAAGTGCGAAGAGGGAGGCCTGACCCTGAGTGAGGGTCTCTAACTTCCTGGTCTTTTCCTGCCCTTTCTGGCCTTTTCCTGGTGCCACATCTCACCATGGGCACACAACCTAAACCAGGTGTCCCTTGACTTCTCATTTGTCAGAGGAGAGGTTTGGAGAAATAATTTCTCTGTTAACTTCCAGCTCCAAATTCTATTTTTATTATGTGATCAAGTAAATTGTACAGACACACAATCTACCATAGGTATCTAGACTGAGCAAACTTATTTCATTAGCTCTACAACTTCTGAAGAAGATGACTTAGTAAAAATAATCATAATCAATCTTTTAAAAATTATAAGGCATTTTGCATCAAGTGATACTGGATGGCAGATAGATTTATTCCTTTAAAAATTGTAGCATGAGGCGAGGTGCAGCGGCTCACAGGTGTAATCCCACACCTGTAATCTAAAGGTTAAGGCAGGAAGATTGCTTGAGGCCATGAGTTCGAGACCAGTCTAGGCAACAAAGTGAGACTCCTATCTCTACCAACAATTTAAAATTAGCTATGCGTGGTTGTGCATGACTTCAGTCCCAGCTACTCAGGAGGCTGAAGGGGGAGGATGGCTTAAGCCAAGGAGGTCGAGGATGCAGTGAGCTATGTTTGTGCTACTGTACTCCAGCCTAGGTGACAGAAAAAGATCTCAACTCTAAAAACAGTTATGACATGAAAGATTTTTCGTTTGCAATGTAATTTAACCGGACCAAGTACCATGCACATCTGAGGATCTCCTTTCAGACAGTGAGCACTTTTGTCAAGATCAGGCATGTACATATTATTTAACCCAGTAATTTCACCTGTAGGCATTCTTCCTACAGATATAAACGTACATATGCGCGAAGATGTCTGTTTACATGTGCACATTGAAACATTGTTTATGACAGCAAAAGATTGGAACAGTCTACGTGTACATCCAAGGGGAACTGCTTAATAAATCAGGGCACTTATATTTAATCAAATATCATGTATTGCTATGGAAATGAGCAGGCCTTTCCTATAAGAAGTGGTATGAAAATGTCTTCAAAATGGATATTAAGCGAAATAAGCAAAGTGCAGGATGATGTACAAAGTATTCCACCATTGATATTCTTAAAATTATAGATATGCATATATTCCACATATATAATATCTCTAACGGTTTACATGAAAATCTGGTGAGCATGACTGCCCGAGGGAAGAGAATTGAGTGTCCAGGGGTTAGTGATAGAAGGTAACTTATTTTTCACTGTGTATCAATTTATACCTTTTAAATTTTGTACCATGTGCATTCACTACTTACTTTTTGAAAAGCAATAATAAAAGCAAATATTTAAGTGCTTAGTATGTACCAAGCATTACTCTAATGCCTGCATGTATTAATTGAGTGAATCTTTGCAATAACCACATAAGATTAGAACTGTTACTATGACATGCATCTAGCAGAAGCTTAAAATGAGGCAGGAGAAAGTTAAGCCGGTTGTCCAAACTCACACAGACAACGAGTGGTGAAATAATCTATGCAATCCCCTTCCTAAAGCTCTCCCACTAAAGTTTTATTTTATTTACTTTTTTGAGACAGAGTCTCACTCTGCTGCCCAAGCTGGAGTGCAGTGGCATGATCTCAGCTCACTGTAGCCCCTACCTCCCAGGTTCAAGCAATTCTCCTGCCTCAGCCTCCCAAGGTGGGACTACAGCCACCACACCTAGCCAATTTTTGTATTTATAGTAGAGACGGGTTTCACGATGTTGGCCAGGGTGATCTTGAACTCCTGACCTCAGGTGATCCACCTGCCTTGACCTCCCAAAGTACTGGAATTACAGGTGTGAGCCACTGAACTTGGCCTCCTACTAAAGTTTTAGAAACACCCTCACAGATGCCATATATGTCATAAATACACACACACACACACACACACACACACAGAGGCTTGTTTATATATACATGCTTATTTAGATCTCTTGATTTTTCATAGAACTATCCTTTCTCAATATAAACGCTCAATTAAATTATAATAATAGTGGGTTTCTCACATTCCAGGGTAGCTTCCTGATTGTACCTGGTTCTGCCCAACCTCAAGGCTTAGTGGTGGTTCTTTGGCCCATGCAAGAGCAGCTGAACCCACATGGGGATGTGTCTGTTTCTGATCCAACTCTTAGTGTTTGCAGACCCTGTTTCCCCTCATGTTGCCAAAAGTTGAACTTTTACTGCTGGCTCTGCAATGTAATAGCCACAATCTTTTAAAATGCTATAGTTCTCATTACTCAAATTCACATAAATTTGTCTTTATTGGACACATTTTTTCTTTTTTCTTTTTCTTTCTCTGAGACAGAGTCTTGCTCTGTAGCTCAGGATGAAGTGTAGTGGCACAATCTTGGCTTACTGCAACCTCTGCTTCCTGGGTTTAAGCAATTCTCCTGCCTCAGCTTCCAGAGGAGCTGGGACTACAGGTACATGCTACCATGCTTGGCTAATTTTTTTTTTTTTTTTTGTAGTTTCAGTAGAGATGGGGTTTTGCCATGAGGGCCAGGCAGGTTTCAAGCTCTTGGTCTCAAGTGATTCACCTGCCTCAGCCCCCAAAGGGCTGGGATTATATGTGTCAGCGACTGTGTGTGACCGGATACATTTTTTTCTAAAACATTTTTCCAAATGTATATTAGTCTGAGCACCCAGAAAATTCTATCAACTATCTGCTTTCTCAGAAACAAACAATTTTAGTTTAGTTATAAATGCAATGGTAACTAAAAGTAAAATTTCCCCTTAAAATTAGTATTTCATTCTTTCCTATAATCAACCGTCTGTAAAGAGGACACCACATTATTTACTGACACACTGCTTGCACCCTTAATAGATATTCAGAAATTGATTTTGTTAACTGATGGATACAGAACTCAGGGCACTTAGCGACGAGCAAACTGGTTCCAAATGCAGGAAAGAATAGAGATGTTGTTGAACAGTTAGGAAAGGTGCATTTATCATTTGTTCTTCATCGTCTGGAATTTAAGAATTAGCTTGACAAAAATTAGTCTTAACATACTGGAGAATTAGCTTTCTCCAGTATGTTTAATTACTTGCCAGCCATTACTTCAATTTTGAGTTGTGTCTGCTGACCAACTTCTAAGTTCAGAGACTTGTTTCAAGCCACTTTCCTTCTGACTGTGCAAGGGTGCTGCTCGTCTTAGATTTCTCCCATAGTATTTCTTTTTAGGTGACTTGTAGGCAGCTTGACGTTGTTACAAATAAAACAATGCAACAAAACCAAACAACCCTGAAGCCACTGCCTCTTAGGTATGAGTTCAGGACCTGCCAGGAGATGGCCATGAGGGTTCAGACCTTTGCTGGGGCTGAGAGATGGGAAGGGAAAGGAGAAAAGTCACACCCATGAAGTTTGCCTTTCTTTCCAGAAATCAGCTTGAAGTCTTTGACAGATTACATTCAGTTGGAGCACATTGGCCTGAGAATGTTTTGGAGGGTGGAGCAGAAGTTTGTTAGTTTAATAAGCCTTGCAGAAATGTGTTTTCTTTGGAGAAACCTGGAAACTCCAGTTTCTTTCTGTTGCTTTCTCTCCCCATAAAGTATTTCATGAAATGTAGATCTTTTGAAGGGATTTATTCTTTTACCAGTCATGGCGTTTCGAAGTTCCTAGTATGAGCAGTGAGGTTTTGGATCTCATATCAAAGGGTTTAAAGTTAATGATTTTAAGTATGCTTGGATTTTAGTGCTCCTCTGGTGGGCTAAAAACTTTAGCCACTCTTTGACCTCTGCTCAGTCAATTCAATTCCATCTAATGCTCTGTGACTAATATGGTGGATATTTAATCTACTTTGCTGCTGAAATTACTTTTAGAGTCACTTTTTTTTCTTGAAAAACTTCCTCCTGAGAGAAATTGCTTATCGTAAGCTCTAAATATATTGTGTATTACAGAATACATTTTTAAAAGCTTTTCTTCCAGAGACAATTAAACCTTGTCACTTATTTTGCTATCACATTGCAAATGAGACAGGAAAATTGATATTATTCTTTTTTCTTTTTTCACTCTGTTGCCTAGGCTGGAGTGCAGTGGCATGATCTCGGCTCACTGCCGTCTCTGCCTCCCTGGGTTCAAATGATTCTCGTGCCTCATCCTCCCGAGTAGCTAGGATTACAGGTGTGTGCCACCATGTCTGGCCAATTTTTGTATTTTCAGTAGAGATGAGGTTTTGCCATGTTGGCCAGGCTGGTCTTGAGCTCCTGGCTTCAAGTGATCCACCCACCTCAGCCTCCCAGAGTGCTGGGATTACAGGTGTGAGCCACTGCTCCTGGCTGAAAAGTAGTAGTATTCTAGAAGTAAAAGTGGAATCAAGAGGAAGAGTGAACCGAAACCTACCTGATCCTTTTATTAATGTAGACATCATAAGTAGTCATGTCTTAGCCAAATATTGCCAGCAATGTAATTAAATTGGGAGAAAAAAAATCAGGGACTGATAGTGTTATGCATCTTACATAGATCCTTTCATGCACTCACTTGTTAAGAACACATGTGGCTGCTTTTAAAGGCTCATTTGGAGATAAACGTGGTCTACAGGTTCAACAAGCAGGACAGCAACTGTCTTGTGCATTTTTTTTTTTTGTCTTGTGCATTTTGAGCCACAAGAGTGGTTCAAATACAGCCTGAACGGGTTTAGAGACATGACATTGCCGTGAAGATCACAGAAATAAGGGTTAGTCTTTCCTTTGTCTCTCATTAGTGGTATGTCTCCAGACAAGCCTTTTAAACCTCTGTTCCCGAGGAGAGGCTGACTATGTTATCTCCAGAGCTCCCCTTCTATAGTTAACTTAGACAAAACCGTGGTCACATACGTATCTGAGCACTGATGAAGGTCTGGGTAGCAATCAGATTCAGTAGGAGATGGGCAGAGTCATAACTCATCTGGGGCCAATCTTTATTCCTCAGGTACTTAAATACTTGCAGACTCTGCCTTGCACTGTTACTCACATTCAGCACAAGGTCCGATGAAGCCTTCTTCCCAGGGAAATTTGCATTTAGACAGGGATCAGAGCCCTACGCTGAGAAGTAGTTGGAGAAACTGGAAAAAGCCCTCGAACTCCAGAGATGGTTCCTGAGGATCAAATGAGTTTCCAATCCTGGTTTTACCATCCATTCATCTGGTGCCTTCTGTTCTCTGAAATTCGGTTTCTTTAGCTAATGAGAGGGGTGGACAGTAATCTCTGGTCTTCCCTTTGACTGTTAGAACTGTGGCCATCTAGAAATAAAGATCTTCTCGTGTAGTGGAGATCAAGACCAGTTGCCTTGTGAAGGCTGGTCCCAGCCCCAAGTTCCCTCCCCAGTGACCATATCCATACATGGTTAAGCATCTCACAGCAGTGGGTGGGGTGGTGAGAAGAACACTTGATTCAGGCAAGCCACAGGCAAGGTTCTATGCCTTAGTTTCTTGAATTAAACAATGAATATAGTACAATCGACCTCCCATATCTGTGGATTCCATGTCCCCAGATTCAACCATAGTTCAAAAATATTCAAAAAAGAAACAAAAAAAAAGATACAAATAAAAATCAGTACAGTATAACAATGGTTCACACAGTGTTTATGCTGTATTAGGTATTATAAGTAATCTAGAGATCATAAAGTATAGGGCTGCTGTGTGTAGGTTGTGTGCAAATACTACAATTTTTTACATAAGAGTCTTGAGCATCTATGGATTGGTATCCTTGGAGGTCTTAGATCCCTTTCCCTGTGGATGGGATCATTTCAGCATCACAACTCCTTATCTGTGTATACAGTCGATCAAGGGTCGACTCATCTGATGACTAATCTGACTCATCTGATGTCTGAAGAGGAGTGGAGGGGACTTGGTGCCCAACAGAGTCTAGGCTGAGTTCATTGCCTGATTCATGAGCCACAACCATGTATTCTTCTCTTTAGATGACCTCTTCCAAAAGATCAACAAAAATGAAGGTTAACTGAGAACCATCAATTCTTTTTCAAATTCAGTGTATATGTGTCTATAAGGCAGTATTAAATGAATGCCTGAGTAATGTACAAATTTTTCACCTATACCTGTGCATGAGCTGTATTCTTCACAGCAACAGAGATCAGTCAAATACAACTGCAAGTAGGTTACTGTAAGATGTTTAAGATAAAAGTTCTTCCAGTCAGTTTTTCTCTTCATATAAGTGCCTTTTTGACTTTATCTGTTACTTTTTTTCAATAAAATTTGTATGTTGCATTTAAAAAAATCGATCAAGGATTGACCATATACATAGGTAAGGAGTTGTGATGCTGAGATAAACCCAGATGGTGTTCAGCTTAATAAATAGTTGCTCTATGTTTATTTCCCTCTGTCTGTCACTCTATTCTCCACTATCACGTTTCAGATGTTATTACTTCTACCATTCTCCTCCAGTGTAAGATGGGGATATACAGAAGATTGAACTACTGTCCCCAATTTTTTGCATCCTTCCTATCCATATTCCACTCCCTAAAACCCATATAACTTCATAGTTTCTCCAACAGAAAGCATATATTTCACACTTGGTTTGGGGTTTGGCCATGTGACTTAGTTTGGGTTGTTAGCAGATGTGACCCCAACAAGGGCTTGAAGTGAACCTTTCCAGTGGGGTTTGCCTCATGGGCTTCTACCATTGACTTGAGAAAAGGGCTGACTGCAGGTTCCAACAGGAGGATGAGAGACACAGGACCCAGGATGCCCCACAAACTCATGAGCAAGAATGTGTTATGTCACTGTGTTATGTCCTGAGATTTTGAGGGTGTTTGTTCTCCAGCATTATTGTGGCAATAGTTGACCAATTGAGTTGCCCTAAGCAAGAGGCCGAGAAATAATGAAATTAGTAATATCAGTGTTCACTGATAAATATTAAATGTTTACCATAATATAGTTTTAAGCTATGGCACTTTACTTGTATCTTGTTATTTAACCTTCAAAAGAACCCTATGAGATAAAGCCTATTATTACCTCAATTTTGCCAATAAAGAACGGAGGGAGAGAGAAGTTATATAACTTGTGCTAAGTCACATAGCAAGTGAGAGGTTAAGGAGAGATTTTAACCCAGGTAGTCTGGCTGGGTTTAAAAATACCTGTTGTTTTATAATCTTTTTATCATCATCATCATCATCAATAAAATAATAATTAAAACAGTAATAGTAATTGCTGTTACCATTTATTGAGTGCTTGGGAATCATGAATTGGGCTAGGTACTTTGCACAGTGTGGTAGGCAGTTTCTAAGAGGGATCCCCACCCACTGGTATCCATACCCTTGTGTAATCTCCTGTTGAATGTGGGCTAGGCCTAGTGACTTACCTCTAACAACTAGAATATGCCAAAAGTGATAGAACATCACTTATGAGACTGGGCTACAAAAAGCTGTGACTTCTGTCTTCTCTCTGGCTCTTTTTGGCTTTTTTACTCTGATGAATCTAATTGGGACGGTGTATCATGCTCTCTGCATGGGGTGATGTGGCGAGGAACTGAGCAAGTACTCCGGGCATTAGCTCATGAACAACCAAGGCCTGTGTCGCACAGATTGGGAGGAACTGAATTCTTCCCACAACTGTGGGAATGAGCTAGGAAATAGGCCCTTTCCAAGAAAGAATGGTAGCTTCAGCCCATGTCCTGACTGCAGCCTTATGAAACCCCCAGAGCCAGAGGCCTCAGCTGAACCACGTCTGGAGTCCTGACTCACTGAAACACTAAAAGAAGAAATAAATATTTTAGGCCGCTAAGTTTCGGAGGAACTTGTTGTACCTCAATCAATAACTAGTGCACTGTTACTTCCAATTTCTTCCTCACTGCAGCCGTGTGTCTCCATTTTAGAGATAAGGAAATAATTTTGAAGGCAGATCACATGGTATTTGAAATTAGAACACTTAGAGAGCTATGTTTAGAAATTCCCTGGAGTGAGCCTGTGATAGCATCTGCATGCTGACACTAATCCCTGGTGAGGTGCATTGGTGTCATGGGCAAGGGGTGCCCCCAGAGGACCCAAGCAGGACACAGAGAAGAGTCCCAACAGACTTCTCCGCCACAATATGGCTCTCTGCAATGCTGTCCTGCTCTAGTCATGCAATAATAATTATTAGTTATTTTTCTAACGAAGTGGAAAAATAGATCTCGTTTTAAAAATCCCGTTATTTGGTCTGAAGTGGCAGCAGCACCTTGTATAGCAGCAGCTGTTTCATAACCACATTGTAAATTAGGGTGCCGGTCTCTGGAAGGATGCTGAGGACAGGCAGGGGAGCACAGGTAGACCAGGCTCTGCAAATGACCAGCTAGATGTATGATTTTGGACAAGTCATAAAACCTTTCTGAGCTTCATTATTCTTATCTTTGAAATTGGGGGTAGTCACTTCCTAAAAGGACTCTTGTCAGAAACAAACAGGGTAACACAGACTGCCCAGCTTATCATGAGTGCTCATTGTGTCCCAGCTGGAATGAACACATGTTGATAAGGGGTAGCAGGACGACGCATTATTGATCTGCTCACCCCCCACCTTATATTGCAATCATCTCATGAAAAAAGAATGAAGTTAATTTTTTTTCTATCTCTCTCCTGAGAGAGCATAGCTTCTGTTTTCAGAGTTTGGGTGGACTTTGAAGAGAGATTTTGGGTGTTGCAGAGGAAAACTGGAGAATCATCCCACCCAAAAGATGACTCCCCATGTAGAATTGTGGTTTGGAAGGTGTATTTGTTAAATAGGTTAAAGGCTGTAGCAAGCACCTCAAAGGCTGTGGTGGCTTATCATAAAGCCAGGTTATTCTCCTCACCTCACAATTCAAGTGCAGTCAGCAGGGGAGCTCTGCTCTGCTCCGCCAGGCTTAGGCTGCTGCTTCCACTTCCACTCCTTCCTTCCTTCTGCCTTCTTCCTCCTTCTCCTTCTCCTACTCTTTCCTTCTTCCTTTTCCTCCTCCTCCCTCCTCCTCCTTCTTCCTTCTTCATTACTCCTTTCTCTTCTTCCTCTTCCTCTTTCTTTTCCTTCCTTCTTCCTCTCTTTCTCCTCCTCCACTTCTTTCCCTCCCTCCCTCCCTCCCTTCCTCCCTTCCCCTCCTTCTCCTCCTCCTTCCTTCTCTTCTTGTTCTTCTTCTTCCTCCTCCTCCCCCTCGTAGTCCTCATCCTCCTCCTCCCCCTTTTTCTTCTTCTTTTTCTTTCTTCTTCTTCTTCTCCTCCTCCTTCTCTTCTCCTTCCTCTTCCTTTTCTTCTTCTTCCTCTTCTCCTTCTTGGTTTCCTTTAAGAGACAGGGCCTAATTATGTGGTCTAGGCTGAACTTAAACTCCTGGATTCTCCTACCTCAGCGTTCCAAGCAGTGCTGCACAAGGCTTGGGTTTATTTCGTCTTGAATCCCCATCATTTTCTGCCTGCCCAGGGTCCTTTATATCCAGCTAGCAGATGAAAGAGGGCATGGAAGATTTCACAGGTCTTTATGGACCAAGGCTGCATGGGGTGAACATCACACTTGTCCTCATTCTGTTATCTAGAATTTAGTCCCATGGCTCTCATCTAACTGCAAGGGAGTCTGGAAACCTGTAGCCTAGCTTCATGCCCAAAAAGCAAAGGGAATTGGTGTAGTGAACACATAGCAGCATCTGTCGTTGCAAACATAGACTACAATCGAAAGCACAAATATTTCCATGAGAGATGCCGGGCCAGTGCACTGCAGAAGGGAGTGAGGGGGACTGTGGAGGACCAGGTTGGAGTCTCCCATTCTAAAGGGGTATAGGCTGGATCCCAGATCCTTCCAGTTTTTAATTCAAATGGGAATCTAGACCTTTACATGAAAATTTCTAATTTTAAAATGTTAAGTCAGTGAAAAAAAAAAAAAAACCCATAATATTGTGCAAGCTAAAACCACATTCCCGTAGGTTTCACTTACAGGTTACCAACTTGTGTTTTCTGATCTATACGGACTGAGTGGATAGCAAAGAGGGGAAGGCATGGATGCTTGGTGCTTTGAGAGGCAAATGGAAGATGAGGAGTCTTTGATGGCATGTGGGTTTCCTGAAGCAAACAGAAGGTTTCTGGGTTCTGAGAGTGTTGGAGACAGTAAGATGGAAGAACATTTGCTAGGCTCAGGACCTGATGAAGGGTTAAGGTCTTAAATCCCTGCCTTGGCCTGAAGCTGATGGTCATCCTACTAAGGAATCGAGGAAGGAGGGGAGTGACTGCTAATGGGTATGATTTATTTTGGGGGCTGATAAAAATGTTCTGGACTTAGTTGCATAACCTTGTGATTATATTAAGACCATTAACATGTACATTTTGAAAAGTGAGGTGTATGGCATGTCAATTACATCTAAATTTTTAAAAGTTAGTGGTGACAGTTGTAATTGGCCATTTGAAAATGCAGCTTTGCAGCAGGGAATTGTGTAAGAAGACTGTGTCAAAGATTTGCGAGAGTCTGAAAGAACAAAATGATGAGAGTTTTGTCTCCTCCTATGAAGTCTGCAAAGCTTATCTCCTTAAGATACTTCAAAGTCCCAGGAAAGAAATAAGGCTTGACATGGGTTTATTAGGTGCCTATGTTGCTTCACAAGGCCAGATGACAGTAATGCTTTGCTTCCCGAAATGCTATTCCATGTTTTAGTCATGAAGGCTCAATTGTTTCATCTGTCAAAGATGCCTATTAATACTGTGTCTATATCAGGGTCGTATGTATCAGAGTGCACGAGCTCTGGAGTGGGAAGACATACATTCAAGTTCTGTTTCTATTATCTGGGTAAGATTGGTAAGGTTATTTAATTATTGTAAGCTTCAGTTTCCTCCTTTAAAATAATACATGATTTATATCCTCCTACTGTCAAATGAGACAGTATAGTAGTGAGGACTCTTGATTGCAAGTGTCAGAAATCCAAATCAAATTGGATGGAGTACAAAAGGGAGTTTTTGGCTGATGGAACTAAAATTCTAGAGACAGGTAGTGCTTAGGCATGGCTGGATGCAGGAGCTCAAATTGCAGCGCCAGGGCTCATACTCACTATGTCTATCCCTCAGCCACATTTTCCTCTGGGTTGGCCCCAAACACAGGCAGGCTCTTCCTTGGTGGTAGTACATTGGTGCTACCACCAAGGTTCACATTTTAATTCTTAACAGCTGCTCCTGGGGAGTGGGGTAAAGAGAGGGCAGGAAGACACTCCATTTTCCATGCCTCAGAACCCCTGGAAAGAAATACATTCCTTTATCTAGCAAAGTTTGAGCCTAGTGGAAATTACAGGGACTCTTTCTTCTTAAGCCAACTTTTTGGCCAAAGGAATATGACAAGCTACTGCCCAGGTCAAAGCCATGTGCTCACCTCTCTCAGTGAAGTACGAATGAGGGAGGTTGGTTCCCCCATGGAAATTTTGGGTGACATTGCTGAAAAGGAGGTGATACGGTTTGGCTGTGTCCTGACCCAAATCTCATCTTGAATTATAGCTCCCATAATTTCCATGTGTTGTGGGAGAGACCCAGACCCAATGGGAGATAATTTAATAGTGGGGATGGTTCCCCCATTTCATTCTTGTGGTGATGAATACAACTCACAAGATCTGATGTTTTTGTGAAGGGTTTCCTTTTTTGCTTGGCTCTCATATTCTCTCTAGTCTGCTGCCATGTAAGACATGCCTTTTGTCTTTCACCATGACTGTGAGGCCTCCCTAGCCACGTGGAACTGTGAATCCATTAAAACTCTTTTTCTTTATAAATTACCCAGTCTTGGGTATGTCTTTATCAGCAGCATAAAAATGGACTAATACAAAAGGGATAGGTAACAAGTAGAGGAAAATAGCAGATGCTCTCTAGAGCACTGTTTTTCATGTCTTTTGATTATCACCTAAATTAAAAAAAACACACACTCACGCATTTTACAGGGGAACCTGGTACACACATATATATGAGTGAAACAATTTCAAGAAAGAAAACCAAGCCTACTATATCCGATTGACTCTGATATTTTTTATTACTTCCCATTCTCTTCTGTTCTATCCTCTTTTATTTCATTAAAAGTAAAATTGTTATCCAGTGATTTTATTTTACAACTCACAAACAGGTTTTAACCAGCAGATTAGAAAACACTTCTTTCCAAGAAACATGGTAAAAGAGCACCATAAATTAGTAAAGCACTATTCAAATGTTCACATAACAATGTGTATCAGTGTTCATAGAGGGTCAAGGCCATATTATTTTTGCAAAGAGAACATAAGAAGATGCAAGCATGACTGAGTTGAAACTAAAAATTGCTGACGCCTTGGGAGTAGCCAAGGGAAGGATGTATGGATTGACCAAAGCACTTTTGGCATGCTTAAGGAACTGCAGTTCAAAAACAGGCAAACAACAAACTACAAACCTTCCTAGATAATCAGACAACCGCTACAATTTGGACAAGACAGGAACAACCAGGCCAGAAAAGCTAATGGTTTATTACAGAGACTTGAAACCCACAGGCATAAGAATGAGTTTAGAAAACTCAGACTCATGAAAAGACCAAGGGCTATTATGCATTCTGACTTTGTGTGTCTAGTGGTTTGATAATAGGTATAACTCTTAGGCTTAGGGTTCACTTGTAAGTAAAATGGGCCCCAAATAACAGTGACTTAAAGAAGATAGGAGTTAATGATTTCTTCCTCAGGTTAACCGCCTAGCACTAACATGGGATACTTTTCCATGACGTCTTCAGTGATACAGGCTTCTGGCTCACAAGACCACACACATAGAATGTGCCCTTGTTCTTTTGGTTTAGAATGATGACTAGAGTTTCAGTTATCACAGCTGCAGCTCAGGTGACAGATAAAGAGAGTGAAAGGAGAGAGATCATATAGCAGAGGTTGTACCATCCAACTTTTCAGAAAATTTCCCAGCAGCTGCCAAGTTCCTTGCATCCAAGTTCCTCATATCTCCTTGGCCAAGTCTAGCTGCAAGGGAGCCTGGAAACAGTGGCCAGCTTGAAACCAGAGATTTTATTACTCTGTACATCAGTTAGTTTTTTCTATTAAATCACCCCAAAATTCAATGGTGCAAATAACAATCATCTTATTTAGCACATAGCTCTTTGGGTCAGGGAGGCAATTATTTGCTTTGGCCCAGTGTGCCTGACTTCAGTTGACCCTGCTCTTGGGTCACAGTCAGCTGGCAGGGCAGCTTCACATACAAGTATGGTGGTTGGAAGGCTGTTTGTTGGCTTGGCTCACCACCATGTGGGTTCTCATCCTCCAGTGGGCTGCCTGGGATTCACTACATGGTGCTTTCAGGGCTGCAGGTACAGCAAATCCTCACTTAACATTTTAACGTTGCCCTTAATAGGTTCTGGAGAACAGTAACTTCAAGTGAAACAATGTATAAGGAAACCTGATTTACCATAGTGTAGCAATATACTATAGGAATTTAACTCTTGTTTATGTCAGTTACCATTAGCCCATGGTAATTGATATTAGGCTATTACCATAGGCTAATTGATATAAATAAGAGTTAAGTTCCTATAGCATATTTCTGGTCACAGAAACATCACCAAACTGCTAAAGACCAAAACAGTTCTAATACTAAACATTAGAATTAATGTGAACTATACAAGCATTTAAGAAAGATTAATATGTATAAGTTAATTATTTACCCAATTATTGAAGTTCAGGGTCCTGGCAGTTCAGGGAGCAAAGTGAGATTCCACCCCACACAGGATGCCATTCCGTCAGGGGGCACATTTGCACACACCCATGCTCACTCAGACTGGGACTGTGTACAAATGCCGATGAACCTACTGTGCACGTCCTTGGGGATGTGGAGGAAACTGGAGTATCTGGAGAAAACTCATGTAGACATGGGGAGATTGTGTAAACTCAACATAGACAGTGGCCCCAGCCAGGAATTGATTTTGTTTTCTCATCAACATTGTAATGAGATAAGGTTGAACAAAATGATCTTATCCAAGAACCTGCTATACAGTCTGAAGGGGCAAGCTCCAATGTGTCAATATTTTCAAATCTTTGCTTGAGTCACATTTGTTGATGTTCCATTGGCCGAAACAGCTAACTCTGATTCAGAAGGTGGAGAAATACACTCCAACTCTGGAGGGGAAGGGAAGAATTCATGGACATCTATTGAAATTTCCTACACAATAGAATAAGAAAAAAATGAACATTTATGGGACAACCAGCAGTCTCATGTGTCACCATGAGAAATATTATACTACCTCCACCAACATCTATTGTTCCAAACTAGTTATGACTAACTCCTGGATTCCATCTTCACCTGGGTGTGCCTCAAGACGTCTAAAATTCAACACATTCAAGACATAGCTTATAATCCATCTTGCACATAAAACAAAGCAAAAAAAAAAAAAACCTCATCCACCTACAGAAGATGACACACCATGACCCTTCCAGTTTGTTAATCCTGATCGTCATCCTCGATAACTCCTCTCTCACTTTCTCATATGCAAACTATAACCAAATTGTGTTGGTTTCAACCTCTAAATATCTCTGGAATCCACTCACGTGTCTTTATCTTTATTGCCACTACCCTAGTCCAAGGGGCCTGGCATCCGTTCTTGCCTCCTGCAATCTGCTTTTCATTTTGTACTACTAGTGATGAAAGTACAAATTTCATCATGTCACTCTCCAGCTTAAAAGCTTTCACTGGTGTCTTCTTATTCTTGGGATAGAGATAAGTAATTGATAAGATCCTGCATGATCCCCAGCTATTCTCTGTCTGACTCTATACTCTCTGCAATATCTGGCTTCAGAGATAGGCAGAATAATGCAGTTTTAAAACAATATATCATAACACAAGCCTGACCGAATGCCCCTTGGACCACCACCATTACTATCAAAGGATTTGGCCCGTGGGCTACAAGCTCACTGTAGAGACTTTTTTCTTTTTCTGGCGAGGAGGGGCAACTAGAGAAACACATTTCTTAGTCTTTGAAATGTCCTCTTCCTTAGGGTAGGGAAGTACGGGAGACCTCCTCTGAGAGGTTATGGTACTGTGGGAAGGCATTTCAGAGGTCACCGTTTGTGAGTGTAAGTAATAGCTATTAAAGTTTGCTGATATTTATTGAGCACTTATTTTAAGTACATAACTTAGTTGAAGCCATGTGACAATCCCATGTGGTAGGATTATTGTCATTCTCATTTCACAGATAACAAACTGAGAGGTAGAGATATGAATAGTCTGCTCAAGGTCACAGGTAATATAAACAGACCCATGTTGCAAATCCAGGAGAGGGTAACTCCAGGTCAAAATTTTAACAGCATGCTCTACTGCCTTTATTGACTTTTATTACAGAGCTGGGGAGCTAGTCCAGTAGACAGGGGACCAGCTGCATGAGCCAGAGCCTTAGGAGGAGGTATTGAAAGCTGAAAGTTGCTTTGCCTTGGGGGTTTAATGGAATCACTCAAAGAGGCTAGTCTGAACTGAAGGTCAAGGGAGATATGTCCCTAAAATAGAGATAGGGATGGAAGAGAAATGGAAAGAGCAAATACTGGGTCAACATAGAGGAGAACTGGCTCAGAGGAGACCTGGCTCAGAGGAGAATGACAGAGGTCCAGACGGGTAATTTGGTGAAAGGACAGATGTTCAGTTAATTAGAGGCATTTTTTGGGATTGCCAGGCGACTTTGGGAGTTTCCTTCCTTGATGGTTTGGCCGTTGGATATTGTGAAAACTAACATTAGATAAGGTCAGATATCATTTCCCATCTGACCTTACCTAATTTCCCTTCTGATCTTACCCAACTTGTCTGGGGCAGTCTGTAAGGTCTCTATAATAGGACTAACCAGCAACTTTGTTTTCTTAGGAGTTAATTCTGTTTGATCAGGCATTAGCTGGACATGTCCCTTACCTGTTCTAATGGGGAGCAGCACTCCTGATTCTGTTGCTGCAAGGACCGCTTGTTTGAATAGGATGCCAGGACAATGGGCTGGATTTGTAATTGAGAATACTGCTATTCCAATGCTTCTCTACCCAAAGAAGCTGGAACCTGGACCAATGTCTCAGGCCCATTTAACAGCAAATCTGACAGTGACTAGGATAAAATCATTGACATTTAGCAACTGTTGAAAATCATAAACCTAGAGGAAAAGTAGACGGTAAACTCAGGTACTAAAGGCAGCCTTAGCCTATAGCAAAGGTGTTAAAATTTGAGGAGGATGGGTCCTACTGATAGGAGAGTCAAATGCACAAGAATATGATGGTTGAGCCTCACATTTTATAAAAATCTCAACATCCTGCAGCTTTGGGATTATCTTACCAAAAAGGCAGATATCAATTTAGCCTGCATTACTAGACATGCAGCCTCTAAAATGAGCAACATGGGAGCCTTTTTGCATCCTGAAGTAGTCTGAAAATAGAGAAACTGAATTTGTTCATTTGCTTATTCTTTAAAGGAGACATCTAGTGTCCCTAATTGTGGGGAAAGGAAAGAGACAAAATGGTGTTGCTCAGGCTGGAATACCAATACTCCCTTTTGTACTACTCTTTCATTTCCTTAAGGCTAAACATAGCTGATTATATACAGCCATACCAAAAATCTATCTAGATTTATGCAGCAATAATACACAGCATCAGAATTGAATTGTTGACATCTAAAGAAGGTTTGTGCTTGGTAATTCATCTCACTCTACTTTATGGGGCACAAAGGGCTGTGCCAGTAGGAAAACCCAAACTACATGATTCAAGGGATCTAGGACTAGCCTATATTTGTAAGGTTGCCATTTTCCTTTACTTGATGAACTTGTGAAGCCCAAATGACCACTTACTTCTTAAATCCCTGACTTGTGACTTTGTGTCTCTTTCTTTGTGGAGTCCCCTCTCTGGCTGGTGATTTCTACAGGATATCGGCTGTTTTGCCTGGGACATTGCTCCGTTACTGTTATTCTCCCTGCTAAAGATGATGAGATGTTGCAAAGTGGCTGTTGTTAGTTCCTCCTGAAGTCCTTTATTTGGCATTCTTTAGAATTTAGCATCAAAAACTCTTTAACGTTCTTCACTTTCTCATATCTCTCTGACAGTAAGAGCCAGGTGGAACAAGCCCTGAAAGGCAACAAATGGTGTATCAGGTGGGGTCCTTGGTGGCAAGCATAACAAACGAATGCTGGCTAACTTAGGCAGGAAGGGAATGCATTGCAGTGCTCTCAGGTAGCTCACAAACCAGTGTGAAGGCGGGAGAACCAGGCTTGGGACATAGGCAGGAACTGAGGTAGGAGCAATCAGCTCAGCAGGAAAAACATGTATTTGGGCCCTCCTGACTGGACCTTCCACACCGCTGGCAGCAAGGTCAACTACAACCACATTCCTGCTGCTCCTGCATGAATAATGCCCTACACTCTAGAATCCCAGGTAAGAGCATTGCTTGGTCAAGCTTTGGAAATGCATTCTCTAGTTGCCAGCTGACAGGGAGAAGATACATCTGGCCCCTCTAGCTCCAGAGGGTGGCTGGATATGCTTCCTGCCAAGGAGTCACTCCCAAAGGGGATTGTCCCCGAATACAAAGAGAGCCCCAGAAGGGAGTTTTGGACAAAAGAGGGAATTCTCTGCATTGACTTTAGTCCTTCTGTATCTCACTACTGGACTTGTGACTGTCACGATGTATCTTCTGAAGGCCTTGGAATAGATGTTGTCCTGGAGTCTGAGAAAGGATGAGACCACAGTTGTGAATGATTTTTTCAGGGTATATATTTCAGGCACTTCTTGGAAAACTGCTTTGTTTTCTCCAACAAAATCATATTCATGTGTCATTGTATATCAGCAAAATGCCACAGAGGACCATCATCTTGTCCCATTCAACTCAGTTTCCAAATGCTAAAGATCATTTATGAGCTACTTGATATCCAATGCTCCATTGATATTTGTATATCCCTAGGGAAGGTTTCTCTTAATGTATTATTGTTTCTATAATGTTTATTTTACTGTATCTATTTATTGCAGGCCACTAAATTCTTTGTAATAATGTAGGATGATAAATAAATGAGTGTGCTAATAACCAACTGGAACCTAACAGAATAACTAACTAATCATATAGTAAATAAGTAAATGAAAAAACAAAACACATGTAAAAATTTAAGTTCTGGACTATCAGAACTTAAATGGAAAAACAAAACACATGTACAAATTTAAGTTCTGGCCAAGATTTGACTACACCCATTTATGATCTTGTTCATTTTCCAACAATAACTGAGCAGGGGTCAACAGCCATTCCTGTTCATTCTGGGTCTCCTTTTGCCCTAGGATTCAGGTAGATGGTCTGACTGTCATCACTCTGCCAATACCCCCAGTTCTTGCCATGACTGGATGTACCTTCTCAGCTTAGAGGAGAATGTAATCTGTATTATATTACTTATAGTCCAGCTCCTGTGATAGGTAGAACTGCCCCAAAGATTCATACTCTAATCCCTAGAGCCTGAAACTATGCTTCACTACATGGCCATAGGGACTTGGTAGATGTAATTAAGGTTGTGAACCTTAAAATAGGAAGATTATCCTGGATTATCTGGATGAGCCCAATTTTACTACATGAGTCCTTCAGAGTAGAGAACTTTCTCTAGCTGGAGACAGAGAGATACTGCAGGATGAGAGGTTGGAAAGATGGCAAGCAGAAGACCATTGCAGATTCAGAGACTGAAGTGATGGGAGAGAGGTTTCAGCCCTCAGCTGACAACCAGCAAGGAAGCAAGGACCTGGCTGAGAACTGCAGGGAGCTGGATTCTGCCAACAACATGAGTCAGCTTAGAAGCTGATTTCCAGAGCCTCTGGATAAGTATTTAGCCAGTAGGCATTTCGATTTTGGCCTGAAAGACCTATGGTTGAGAAACTGGCTGAGTCCATGTGGACCTCTGGCCTGCAGAACTGTGAGATAATAAATGTTTCTTTCAAAGGTGCTAAAATCATTGAAATTTGTTATGGCAGCAATAGAGAAATGAATGCGAGTTTCAGGCATGGTGGCTCATGCCTATAAACCCAGCATTCTGGGGGGCTAAGACGGGAGATCATTTGAGGTCCAGAGTTCGAGACCAGCCTAGCTGACATGGTAAACCTTTTGTAAAAATACAAAAATCAGCCGGGTATGGTGGCACATGCCTTTAAGCTGCTTCGAAGGCGGAGGCAGGAGAATCACTTGAACTGGGAGGTAGAGGCTGCAATGAGCCAAGATGGCACCACTGCACTCCAGCCTGGGTGACAGAGCAAAACTCCATCTCAAAAAACAAACAAACAAAAACATACAATTTTTTTTTTTTTCCTCTGACAGGGCTTAAAAAGCCCATAAGACTTTGAGGAATGGGAGTTGGTTCTGTGCAACCTCTCTCACCCAGTGGGAGCCAAGCTGAAATTATTCTAAGGGACTCTGGGGGTAGAGTCTGTAAGATGGAGCAAACAAAGCAAGCCTGAGGTGGCTCATAAGCTAGCCAGAACTGCACTGACTCACCACCATCCACCTGGACATGTCAAGCTCTCAGCTGCTCATAAGGAAGACAGCAGATGTCTGTTAACCTGTGGACAATGTGCAAATGCATTGCTGAGGTGGGGGTGAAGGCCAGGCCTTGCAAATGACAGAAGAAAATCTTCTTCGTGGATAAAAATCTGTCTGTATAGATGGCAGTCCCAATGTGATGAGGCATTTTTTTCCCCAAAATTCAAATATACAAGTTTAAAGAAAGAATACATTAAGAAGATGAAAGTATGAATAGTGATAGTGACCAATGCTGGCTGCTAAGAAGGTTAAGACATTTTCTCGGCAAAGCCTGGGCCGAGTTGCATTTACCTGGCATTAAGGCAGCCCCCCACGTTCAAGTAAGGACTTCCTGTCTTAAAAGCAGTAACCCGGAGTATCACCTCTGTGAAGCACCTGGATTCAAAGTACTTGGAAGTTGAAAAGTTACTCTTCACAAAGCATCAAATGGATTTCCCTTATTTTTTTTTTAATAAGGATAATCTGTAGGCTACAGAGTAGTCATTTCCATTAAATAGCCACCTTGAAAAAAAAAGAAAAAAAGGAGAAAAAGCTTTGAAAACTTGCAGTGTCTTTTCATTCTTTCTTTGATGTATTTGGAGTGAGGAGAATACATTAGTGCCTTTTAGTTTGGCAGCCAACTCTCTCAAATGTAAGTGAATGGGAAAGAACTGACTAGAGTATTTACTTCATTTTCAGAATTCTAATGTCAAGACTGTTTCCTCAAAAGG
>NW_016107334.1:6776003-6779300 GCF_001604975.1 Cebus imitator
AAAAAACAGCAGAAACAGTGCTGAAGTTTTAAATAATGCATTTACTTAGGAGTCATCAGCTTCAATTAAATGGATGCTGTCCTACAGCATTTTCTCAGGAACAGGTAAAATTGTCAGTCCTTGGACCCCACAGCTCATGACTAAGGTGATGGCCACACGGGCACCTGGTTGTCATGCTGGAGATGGGCCTGAAAGAGAAGAGGGTAAAATTTGACTCCAGAGCCAAGACTGCCTGGCCTCCCATAGCCTGTTCCCAGTCTCGGTTAACTGCTAGATATCCACCCCCGCTCTTTGCCCTCATCCAGTCCCCCTATTCTTCTACAGAAATGGATATTTTCCTGACCCATGACCTCCCACTTGAGATGAGATTTCTCACACTCTTTGATGACTAGACATAGTCAATGAGTAGAAGTAAGAGTTTTGTGTACCACTTCCAGGTCTTGACCTGAAATCGGGGAGATGTGCTCCTCCTTTCTCTCTCTTCCCTGCTGTCAGGGTAAGATGTGGACTGTGTTCACAGCAGCGACCTGGCACCTGCCAACCAGGTGAAGATGGCATCCTGAGAGACAGTAGTTCAACAAGATGGAAGGAATCTGAGGCCACAGATGACTATTTTGTGTGTGTGTGAGACAGAGTCTTGCTCTGTTGCCAGTCTGGAGTGCAGTGGTGCGATCTCAGCTCACTGCAACATCTACCTCCCCGGTTCAAGTGAATCTCCTATCCCAGCCTCCCGAGTGGCTGGGACTACAGACGTGCACCACCACGCCCAGCTAATTTTTGTATTTTTAGTAGAGATGAGGTTTCACCATGTTGACAAAAATGGTCTCAATCTCTTGACCTTGTGATCCGTCCACCTCGGCCTCCCAAAGTGCTGGGATTACAGGTGTGAGCCACTGATGACTTTTGAAGGGAAACACTGTTCCACCATCTAAACTTCCCATCTCCAGAGCCATATGGGGAGAAAAACTTCTGTGTTGTTTAGTTACTATGGTTTAGCATCTCCTTGTCTTCACAGCTTAGCCGTTAGCCTCCCCTCATGCCCGGAGCCCTTTCCTTCCCTCTCATTCCACTGTAGTGCCCTTCCCTAGGTCTATACTTTTGCTAAGTTATTTATTTAAAAATAGTTAAGTTTAAATTATGTTTCAGACACCATATTCTGCTCTGAGAATAGTCATGGCATCCAAGACTGGACACCTATGTGTTCCATGAGCCATTCTCTAAGGGTTAGCCCTAATCTTGAAAGCCAACTTTTCTGATAACCCTTTACTAATGTGTGGCTGCTCCTCCTGGGAAAACTGGTGGATCCTAACATTGGCCTGTTTACACTGAGAGTTTTTAGGAAAATAAGGCAGATCAGATGGAGAAAGGCTTAGATTCCACTGGACCCTAATGGTATCTCTTCAGATATAGTGTCCAGAGCTGCTGTTTCCTGTTCCTACATGATTGGCATTGTCTTAATCCCTTCCCCACTGGGGTTTCAAAAGGGATACATACGTTTTAAGATACATAGCAACTCTTAAGATTTTTCGCTTAATCTTCATCTTTGTTGACTAATTACAAGCAAAATTTTGCCTTCTTATTTTTTTAAAGCCACTTATGAAAAAGATAATTTAAAAAATATTATTATAGTTAATGACAATGTAAGTGGAGGTTTTCCTCAATCTCCTCAGGCCTAGCAAAATTTACAAATACAATGCAGTGCTTAAAATATGTACACACCCTTAAGTTATATGATGCCTAACTTTGAATACAGCTGTTCCATGATTTTAAAATGGTCTTATATGGTGCAATTTATAAATAGTGCCTATTTATAATAAAAGTAAATGTTCTTATACTTAGTCATGAAAGTAGAATAACCCCATTTAAGAATTCCTGATATTTAAAAAATTCCATTTTAGGAAGAGGGGTATCCACTACCATTCTAACAGCATTCATCGTGAGGTTTTTTTTTTTTTTTTCCTCCCCTCTTATTTTTTTTTTTTTTTTTTTTTTTTTTTTTTATAAAAACTTATTGACAACTCCTGGGAACATACACAGCGACAGACTGTGCTGTTTCTTGACTTTTTGATCCCCTAGAGCTGAGGGTGAAGAATCTTTTTCTATAAATAACTTCTTAACACCTTACAGGCACACACCTACCCACACATAATTTTGTAGACACGCGGTTTGTTCACACAAAATTCTGCAGGGAAATAAAATATTTTCCTACGGAGCTGGTGTAAACAGCCACAAATCAGAAGAGGAGCTCTGTAGCCACTGGTGCACTGTTGCTCACCCAGTGGGATGAGAACTCACTTCATTATGAGAAGTTTGTGTACATTAACCTTAAATTTAATTTGAAGAATATATGCTTAAAATATATAAACCATTAGTTCATCAATCAACCCATATCTCACTGGGTATTACTGAATGCTAGATACTGTTTTAGACAATGGGCTGTCAGCAGTGAACTAGGCTTACCTCAGTCCTAGATCCATAGGATTTTATTTTCTTATAAACCAATCATAGGGCTCAAACAATAAGAATAACATCAAAAAGATATTGACCAGTAGTACAGGATCATGGATGCACAGAAAATAAAGTTTCAAGATGGCTTGGTGTGTTCATGTTCCCATCCTGATCACTGAACATCCCCACATTGTCTGTCTTTGTTCATTTGCCAATTCCTATTCTTTCTCCTCTGCTCCACTCTCTCCCCAGTGTTCCTGCTTCCCACTGAGGTAGTAATCCCAAATAGGAAACAGAGGTTAGGACAAACCATTAGATGACCGATTGTGGGATACTGGATTTCAGTTCTGTGCTCTTCATGGATAAGCGTCTTGGTTTGGTACCATGAGGGAACATTTGGCTATTTATCTGGCTTGGAGAATGAAGAATCTTACAGATTGTGAATTGACTGCAAGGGTCAATCTGAGCTGGCCAGATGTGTTGGGACTCTCTGTTCAGTTGGGAGATGCCTGAAGACAGCAAGCAACCCAACCCTGCTCTGGTGTCTGTGAGATAAAGTTCATTTACCCAAGGAAATGAAGGAACAATGTACTGAAGTGCAACCACTTCAGAAAAATGACAGGTGGATCATGAGGTCAAGAGATCAAGACCATCCTGGTCAACAAGGCGAAACCCCATCTCTACTAAAAATACAAAAATTAGCTGGGCATGATGGTGCATGCCTGTAGTCCTAGCTACTTGGGAGGCTGAGGCAGGAGAATTGCTTGAACCCAGGAGGTGGAGGTTGTGGGGAGCCAAGATCGTGCCATTGCACTCCAGTCTGGGCAACAACAGCGAAACTCCGTCTCA
>NW_016107334.1:6779330-6783393 GCF_001604975.1 Cebus imitator
AAAAAAAAAAAAAAAGAAAAATGGCAGGGCAAGGGAAAGGCAGCAGAGCAGAACTTTCTATATAGAGCTCACAGATGCAGCAGTCAGGCAGGAACAACAGGGCTTAAACAGCTCATGAGCCCCACTCTCTCCTGCCCCCAATTTTACGCACATAGTCAACTTCGTATCTGATGTTAAAATCTTCTACTCATGGGATGAACTTTAATTCAACCTATAATGTGATTTCAAAACAGACTGCTAGTTAGGATAAAGATGCATCTGTAAAAAGCTGCCAAAAATAAAACTAACAACAGATAAGTTATTATCTTGGGAATTACGACAAGTCAACAGGTGAGGTTTAACTGATGGAAGTTTCTAGTAAGTGGCAAACAATGTAGAGAGAGAAGAGCCTCTGTAGGTATAATCTGTGAGATTTATCTCTGCACTGACTAGGAGAAGGGGTGCTTTTAGTTCCACACAAATGGTGTTTGTTTCTAAGATGGAATTGCTCTTAAAAATAGAGAAGATGGGCTGGGCATGGTGGCTCATGCCCATAATCCCAGTACTTTGGCAGGCCAACGTGGGAGGATCACAAAGTTAGGAGATCCAGACTATCCTGGGCAACATGGTGAAACCCTGTCTCTACTAAAAATACAAAAATTAGCCGGGGTGGCACATGCCTGTAGTCCCTGCTACTTGGGAGGCTAAGGCAGGAGAATAACTTGAGCCCTGGAGGCAGAGGTTGCAATGAGCCGAGATTGCGCCACTGTACTGCAGCCTGGTGACAGAGTGAGACTCTGTCTAATAAAAAAAAAAATTGACAAGATGAAGCAAAAAAAATTGACGAGATGAAGCAAGTTTGATGTGAATACCCTCCCATCACATGGGTTTTATGTTGCCTGTTTATTTTTTTCATCACCTGTGGCAGAGATTGCTACTCGTCCACTATCTGCTTTCCCCACAGCCCTCTGTGAGGGGCACAAATCATCTAGAATAAAGACTTCACGTCCCAGCCCCTCTTGGACTCGGTAAGGCCATGTGGTTGAATTTTGGCCAATGGGCCTTAAGCACAGTGACATATGCAGCTTTTGGAAGTGTCCTTAAAGGGAGGACTGTACTTTCTCCTTCCCTTTCCTCCTTCCTCCTGTTATGATGTAAAGCAGTGGCTGGAACTCCCTGTTGATGGAAGCCCCACTTCAGACACTGGGAAGCAGCGAGCCACAGGGAGTCCCTGATGATTTTGTGATCCGGCTCTGTTGGAACGCACACGGCTGAAATTGTGTGCCAGAGAATAAAGCCTTGGGGTTCAAGACACTCTTAGTCTGGGATTTCTGTAGCATGCGACCAAACTTAATTCTCACTAACTCCAAGTATATTCCGGTCTGGACCTCACACCCAGAAGCGTGTCTCCTGGTCTCAGAGACAGAACTCGCTTTCACTACAGATTAGTTAGCATATCGGGCTGCAGTTTAAAAGTCTGTGTCTTAAGTGTTTGGTGAAAGTTAATTACTCCTTCAGGCTCTTACTAGTGAATTCATTGATAAAATCTGGTTTGTTTTTTTTTTTGGTTTTTCTTTTTGAGACAGAGTCTCACTCTGTCACCCAGGCTGGAGTGCAGTGGCGTGATCTCATCTCAGTGAAACCTCCGCCTCCCACGTTCAAACGATTCTCCTCCCTCAGCCTCTAGAGGAGCTGAGACTACAGGCACCTGCCACCATGCCTGACCAATTTTTGAAAATCAAATTCTTATATTTAAAATACAATAAAATATTTGAACTAGAGCCTAAACTTTGAAGCTTGTGAAGCTTAACTTGAAATAATTAGGCAGGTCAGACTGTCATTACAATAAATTAATCCACCTAACATCTGTATATATAATTATTAAAAATCAAACCTTAATGTGTTTTGATGACCTAAGCATTACAGATATACTTTAGCAAACTTTAAAAGCACAGAAAAGTACAAATCAGAAAAAAAAGAAACACTAACCTTATCTAATAATGTAGAAATTATCCACTGTTGACATTTTTGTTTTTTTCCAGTTATATTTATTTATATATTTTATGCATAGTAATTGGCATAACAAATCATATCAGTCATGGGCAGTCCTAATTTTAATATGTATTATGTTCCAAAGTTAGTAAGCTAGTCAGTTGATGTTGGATAAACCCTCCCAGGAAAACAGCATTTTAGATGGAGATGATGTTCCTGGGCCTGGTACTGACAATAACACTCTGAAAATTGGGTGATAGTAATTGAGGAGAGCCTGTTCTACTGTGCTATTTTTCTGAGGATAGCATCCTCCAGCTAAACTGTGGCTAGGCAAAATTGACGTTGACATGCCCATTTTATTCCTTTTTGCTCCTTTTCCTCCCAGATTTCTAGGTTTAATGCAACCACATGTGCAGAGAACGTCTGAGTTTTCTTTCTTTTTCTTTTCTTTCCCTTTTTATTTTTTGAGACAATAGTTTTGCTCTTGTTGCCTAGGCTGGAGTGCAGTGGCACGATCCGGGCTCACCGCAATCTCTGCCTCCCGGGATCAAACAATTCTTCTGCCTTAGTCTCTTGAGTAGCTGGGATTACAGGCATGTACTACCACGCCCGGCTAATTTTGTATTTTTAGTAGAGATTCTGGATGTTAGTCCTTTGTTAGATGTGTAGTTTGTGAATACTGTATGTCATTTTCTATTGCTGCGTAATAAGTTATCACAGAACTTAGGGGCTTAAAACAACAATTATTTTTCATGATTATTTAAGTTGACCAGGCATTTCTTGTTTGCATGCTGTCACTTGGGTGGTGAGGTGGCCGAAAGGTCCAAAATGATCTAATTCACCTGGCTGGCAGTAAGTGCTAACTAGGAGCTCCACTGGGGGAAGCTGACTGAGACCATTATTCTCTAGGCATAGAAATAGGCTGCTTGGGCTTCCTCATAACATGATAGTCTAAGGGTACCTAGACAGCTTACGTGGCAGCTAGCTTCGAAGAGTGCAAAAGCAGATGCATCCAGAATGTATCAAGCATTGAGTATGAGACAGCGCTTCAGACAGCATTACTTATGCCACATTTTATTGGTTAAAGTTGCTTACAGGGCTCAGTCCAGTTTTAAAGGGAGGCATGAATATTGGGTGATGGGGTCTACTGGGGCAGGGCACTGAAGCAAATAGATACAAATATCTATTGGTATCTATTTCTACATCTGTACCTCTGTCTATATCTATTAATTTCTCTATATCTGTATCTCCATACACTTCACACACTTAAATATGGTCTTTATTTTTTTAAGACAGGCCTATTCAATTTGCTCAATATTTGAGACTTGATTTTATATGAGAATGGAGAATTGAAGTGTGAACCGTTCATAACATTTCAGAGGAAAAGAAGTTAGAGATATTCTAGTTAAGCTTCATTCTTTAAGATGAGAGAACTAATTTGTTACTCAGCACTATCTCCATTAGGCCAAATGCCATTTACTCTCTTTTACTGACAATACTAGGCAACCATTTTCATTTATTTAGTTGTTCTGACATCACAGAGATTGAACAGTAAATGATTGTAATGCCCTAATCAGGTAGCACATTTGCAATCTGATCACTGCTTTGGAATTTTGCTAATTATCTTACATCTAAATTGTAATTACTACAAACAAAACTCTGATTTTAGAGGCAAACAATCAGGATAAATTCGATGTCTGTGGGAGTTTTCTGAGGAGATGGAAAACAGCATATATCAACTATAAGTGGGAGAGATAATTCTCCATTGAGATACGACTGAGCAAGAAAAAATGCATATTTAAAAAAATCCCCAGTGACTTTAATTCACTTAGAAATTTTGGTTTCATTTGCAATGTTGGATGTGAATACAAATGTTGTTTTGTAGGAAAGTTGCTCTGTTGACTACTTATTTAATTTATATCAGTCCATTTCAACCTGTATTCTATTTAGTGATCTCAATGTGCTAGATAGCCTACAGAGACAAAGAAAAAAAGACATTTATATCCAACTGTAGGGGAGTTAAATTAATTATGGAACATCTACATGATTTACAATGGAAATATTACAGAATGTATTCTTTTTTTTTTTTTTT
>NW_016107334.1:6783493-6835702 GCF_001604975.1 Cebus imitator
CAATTCTCCTGCCTCAGCCTCCTGAGTAGCTGGGATTACAGGCACGCGCCACCATGCCCAGCTAATGTTTTGTATTTTTAGTAGAGACGGGGTTTCACCATGTTGACCAGGATGGTCTCTATCTCTTGACCTCGTGATCCACCCGCCTTGGCCTCCCAAAGTGCTGGGATTACAGGCGTGAGCCACCGCGCCCGGCCCCAGAATGTATTCTTAAAGAATAATGCCACAGAAAAATGTTCCGGATAAGTATGTAAGCGAAAAAAAAAAAAAAAGTTCTAAGGGCACTCTTATGTGTGACATGGTCAGAGACAAAGCATATTCCAATGCCTGGAAAATCTGTATTTGTGGATAGCAAAAAATGAAAGGATGCAAACCAAAATGTTAATAGAGTGAATTATTTCTGTTTCCTAGGCCTGGCATATTTTTTTTTCTGTATTTTTCAAATTTTCTACAATCAACAGCTATTACTTGCCAACATGAGAAAGAAATAGAAAGTTATTTAAATGTGTAGAAGGCTACTCATCTACCTAACTCTCCATCTATATTTGTGTACCTGTCTGTTTTGCAATTTGTTTATTTCTTCACAACTCTTCATCTTCCTATGTTTGCAAGTGTTCCTAAAAGGTAGAAACATTTTATGTTTCCAAAGAAACATATTATAAGCTATAAAAATTCTAGGATAATGCATTAAAATTACCTGGAAAGACCAAAAAACAGACACATCTGAGCCTAGGGGTAGCCTGCCCACAATGAGGGCATGGGTGTATAGAGAACACCTGATCCTGACCCTTGCCTATTGCATCCATATCATCATAGCATAATGCCATTTGATCACAAGCCATCTTTGATCAATGTTTAATGATCAGAGTTTATGTAGCAATCAAAGGCATCATGAAACAGCAGATATTTATAGCTTATGGCCAATTGAGGCTCTGCAAAACAGCTTTTTCCACGGTGTGATACAGTTCAATTGACGCCATTGGCATTCCACAGCACACAGAAACATATCAAAGACATTTGTTATGCTTTGAGCATGAAAGCGAAGTAAAACACAGATAATTTGAGAAACTAGAAAACTTATCAGGGATGGGATCCACGAGCTGCCTGTCAGTTGGCAGACACAGTGCCACCGAGTGCTTGGCAGGACAGTGCGTGCATGCAAATGTGGGCCATGCATGGCGACAGCAGGTTTTCCTCCAAGTGGAGGATGTTGCTATTCAAGGGGGCTAATGAATGAAACCAGAATTGCATCAACTGCAGTGGAAAGGCGGACAGGAGCACAAGACAGCTGCGCGGGTGACCGCTTTACAAGTAGAAGCTATCAATCAGAAGGCGTGAAAGGCCCAAATCCAGGGAAACCAGGATCCCACCCCCTTGATACCAATCCTAATAGAGTGCCAGTCACCGATGCAAATATGGGGCCGAGAAGCATGCTGATAGTCCCTGCCTTTCCTGCAGAATTAACTCAGCAAAAATTGCTCCTTGTTTTCATTTATAGACAATGTCCACGTCTTGTCTGAGAATATTTTTACATAGCCAAGGTTGTTGCCATCCTATCTTGGAATGGTTTGTGTTCTTTGGAACATTTTTTTCAGGTGCTGGAGCATTGATGGTTCTGGACTTCTCTCATAAGCTACTGAATTCAGGCTATCCATGGGGAAGGAATTGAATCTCTGGGGTCTTAGCCTGCTTCTGAGGGAATATTGTACAGGGGTCTAGAGCATGGTTTCTATAGCCAAATGGTCTGAATTCATATCCCCAGTCCATCGCTCATGGTCTGTGACCTGAATTTTCTCATCTGTAAAATGGGCTAATAACCAATTCCAAAGATTGACCTGTAGAAGAGCACTGCCCAATAGAAATATTATTTGACCTACATATGTAATTTCTTGTGGCCACATTTTAAAAGTAAAAAATATTTTATATAGAGTAATATGTCCAAAATATTCTTACATAAATGTGTAATAAATATGAAGACATTATTAATTAGATTTGGGTTTTTTTTTTTAATACTAAGTCTTCAAAAACCAGAGATCAATTTTCACCTATGGTAAAAGTAAACTCAGTAGCCACATTTCAAGTGCTCAGTAACCATGTGAAGGGAATAGCTACATATTGAACCTCGAATCTCTAGGGCACAAGACGCATAGTGCTATTTATGGACAGCCTTGAATTTTTGGAAACAAACTATTGTAAATGTTCCACAGATTTAACCGATCATATATTGCTGAGATCTAAGACTGAGAAGGCAAAGATTTTCCTTTGCTAGAAAAAAAAATTTCGGAGAAAAATGAAAAGCATAAAACAAGCACTCTGATGGTTATAATTTCTAAAATTCTAATCATCTCAATCAAAACGATCTGTGTGAGATAATGGGCCAATTATTTTTAGAGCTCTTTGAATTTAGTAGACAAATATACATGTGGATATACAACTGGGATACAGAAAAAGTTGGTTTAAGCCACAGATAAATTATTAATCAATATGGAATGTTAAATTCTGAGACCCAACTGGACTCAACAGAAAGAACCACCTCCTTACCTCATAATGACTTTTATATTCTCCATCATTAGTAACATTAATAATATTAAAAATAAATACATGTGTCCTAGAACATTAATAATGATAATCTTGTCATCTTTGAAAATTACGAGACCCAGTTACTTTGCACAGTAGGATGCAGATATTACAGAGAAAAATAATTAAAATATTAATTATGTATTTGATAGAGCATTGCCTATCATTATTATATTGTCATTGTTGATGTTCTGTTGTTCAACATTGCTTTTGCAACTTTTGCTTTATAGGGCCTTTAGGAGAAATAAAATCTTTTGTGATTTTCATATTTACTTTTTTAAGCAACTTGAAAGCTCTGGGACATTAATGCATGATATAGCAGATGGAAATTATCAGATTCAGCAACAAGGAAATATATTAACCTGGCCTTGCTGTGGGCCTTCACTCATTAATCTGAAATGTTGTGCATGGAGTATGTGTCTTTGGCTCAAATGGATGCCTAGAAGGAAAATATGTGGAACATCCCTTTTAGGCATATGCACTTGGCTAAGTTAATCACTGGTAAACATTTGCATAAAGGTAGAAAGTACTGTAGACATAGGTTTCACATGTCTCTCTCATACTCATTTATTTCTGCCATCACAAATTCTTCTGTCTTTGAAACTGTTATAAACAAAGGGAAAATCATGGTGGACAATATTATGGAAAACAACTTTATTCAAAAAAGATAATATCCTGATGTCTAGTTCCCCACTTCTAGTCTAGTAAAAGGCAAAGCAGGCTTGTTATTGTGATGTAAAGATTAGACACCAAAGATACTGGAAGGAAGCGGAATGACAGTGGTTGTGGGGAAGAAAGTCAGTCTGTCTCCACCAACAATATCTCCTGTGTCCTGGGGGGGAAAGGAAAGGTGGAATTTCATTTTGTTATTTGCTGTGTTCCCAAAGCCTGTAAAAAATGACAATCATATCAATGGCTTCCAATAAATATTTCCTCAATGAATGAGTAGATGAATAAATGGGACAGTTCTTGAGGAAAGAATCACACTAGTGTAAGGGAAAGCACTTGGACTTCAGATTAGAGATGCTGAGGTTTAAACATCTCTCGTTTTCTGCTTGTGTCACAGTACACATTACTGCTCTTTGAACCTCAGTTTTCTTATCTGTACAATGGAAATCTTAACTGTCATACAGAATTGGAGGAGCTCTTTTAAAGTTTCAGTATTTGTAGTTAACGATCTCATTTAGAAAGTCAGCCCATTTAATTATCTGAAGGTACATTACACAATTGGGTAATTGGGAAATTTTGGAAGCCGTGTGAGAATGAAAGGAGATAACATAACCAAGACCTTGGCACAAGGTGTTTCTCAAACATTGCTTTTAATTTCCAGGAGTTACCATTGGAGGAATTTATTTTGTTAATATAATGTTGATGTTTTCTACATTATATGCAATCAATATATGCTAATCAAATCAATATTTATTTCAATCAAGGAAGCCTAGAAATCTCTTTTCAAACAAGAAAACTGGCAAAAGATTCATACATCTAATGACTTTCACAATCTCATTGACAGCATTTGATCCTCAAAAAATTTCTTCTCTATGTTTAGTCATTTAAGTTTTCATTCATCTTTCTGTTTACCTGTAAGCCTATACCTCCAATTCTTTTTTATATTTGACTACCGTGGAACTTAGTAGAAATTTAAAAAGGAGGAAAAAAAAAAACCCAGCAAAGTAATTAAAATTCAAATCAATTTCACTCATTTTCAAATCAGATGTGTTCATGGAGCAGATGTAGTTAGAAATATTTGTAATAATCTTTGCGTTTAAATTTCAGGCCCTCTTTTTGTCTTTTTCTGAATTTCAAGTACTTGAGCATTTTCAACAAACCCTAAAATGATGTTCCATAATTTCTGAAAGTGTGAAGACTTCTAAAAGCAATCAATTCATTTCAACAATTTAGACAACTGGCCATTCATTGGAACATGGTCCCATGGAAAACAAATCTTTGATTCCATTGGCCTGTCAAATGGGTCCTTTTCTATATTGCCTGTTTAGCAAATGGGAGAGAAATTTACAGAGAGTTAGGGCTTCCCCCACTCAGTTTCAGTCTCTGTTAAGATGGGCAAAGGCACTGACCTGAGTCTTTTTGTGTTGAAATCCCTCAGTCTAAGCTAGGGACTAGGAGAGCTGGTTTTGATTAACCTATACAGCAAGTCCAATGTAAATGCTATTAAAAACTCATTGAATGGTATAGAAACTGATTACTTACCCAGGGAGTTCTAAGTAAATCGAAGCAAATTGCCTGAGATTTAATTTAACAAACATTTACTAAGCATCTGCTCCTCTCACAGCATTGTGCTTGGAGCGATGGGAGATGCAAAGATGAAGCAGACCCAGGCTGCCCTCCAGGAGCTCATGCTCTGGCCTGTCTGACATCCCCAGGACAGCATGCATCGTCAGTTGCAGCTTGAGAACGTTTTACCCTCTGGTCAAAACTTGAGGCCAACTGGTCTTGTTTCACGGCATACAGCTGGAGAACCGCCAACCTGCTTAGACAACTGTAATAAATGCAAGGGTGTCTTAGGTGCTAGAAGGAGCCCGTGGAAGAGAAAGAGTTCCTGCATTTTCACTGACAGCACCAGGAGGCCTTAAAAGAACACTGGGTATTCAACAGGCAGATACTAGAGAAAAAGGTTCTCTAGGCAAGGGAGGAAGGGCTTAAATGATGTTTTTAAAAAGAGCAATAATGAAGTGCTTACTCTGTACCAGGCATTGTTCTAAGCCCTTTAGAAGCTCTAACCCACTTTTTCTCACATCCATTCTGTGAGTAGGTAGGAATTCTTAGCCCCAGTTGACAGATGAGGAAAGTGAGATACCAAAAGGTTAAGTAACTTTCTCACGGTCACCCAGTTAAGAATTGGGGGACGAGGATGCAAGTCTGGTTTTTTTTTTTCTTTTTGAGACCGAGCCTCACTCTGTCACCCAGGCTGGAGTGCAGTGGCGTGATCTTGGCTCACTGCAACCTCCTATTCCCAGGTTCAAGCTATTCTCCTGCCTCAGCCTCCCAAGTAGCTGGGATTACAGGCACACACCACCACACCCAGCTAATTTTTATATTTTTAGTAGAGACAGGGTTTCACCATGTTGACCAGGTTGATCTTGAAGTCCTGAACTCAGGGAGATCTGCCTGCCTTGGCTACCAAAGTGCTGGGATTACAGGCATGAGCCACCATATGCAGCCTCAGTTTGTTCTTTATCATGTTGCTGTGCTGTCCTTCCAAACCTTGAGATAGGAAAATTCACAATGTTTTCAAGTTATTCTTACCTGGCAGCAGAGATACCATGATCATGAAGGTGGTTTTCCCAGGGTGAGGCTTATCCATTGCACTCCGGATGTACTGACCCCTGCAATTTCCCCAAATGTGGGAAACTCGATTGCATAATTTGTGGTAGTGGAAGATTGCGTTCGTGCTTTCCCCTCATCTTTTATAGTTCAGGAAAAAAAAAGAAAGAAAATGTTTTCAAGTTTCTGTGCATATATTGGTAGAGTTGGATGGTAGCTTCATGGAGATGTATAATCCACATGGTTTGCCAACTATGTAGGTGATAGATGTGAAGGTATTCTGTAAAAAATGGGAACCAGGAGAAGCATGCATCATTGGATGAATAAGGATTATAGTAGAAGAGAAATATATTAGGAGGAGAGAGGGCAGTTATTAATCTCTTGCAATAATCCAGGTGACAGACTGGTAAAGAAGGATATGGACTCGTGGTAGTGAGGACAGAAAAAGGGGCCTAGGAAAGAAACTTTGAGAAGCCAGAGTGTTACACTAACCTTGGCAAGCTCTTCTTGCCCCATAACATGTTCTTGCACTTGCTGTCTGGAGGCGGGTAGAACCTGTTGTTGATGAAATGCGTGTGCCAAATCACCAGCTTCATGCTCTGAGACTCAGGCAAAATGCTTGGTCTAAGACTTGGTCCTTTGTAGCAGAGTCTCAAGCAACTTCCAGAGAGCACTTCTGTAAACAGCACTGAGCACACCCCCTCACTAATGCCCTGGTCCCAGTTCACCAGTTGACTGCTTGAGAGTCTGACTCTTTTTGGGTACTTCTGAGTTACAGCTGGTGGCTTATGGAGAAAAAAAAAAAGGGGAGAGGAAAAAAGTTTGAGTGTAGTCCTTTAACATTTTGTTCTTTCTGGTCCCTAAAGCTCTGGTTATTCTAAGGTTCCAAACTTTTCCAAATCTTGTGTTTAGATTGGTATCCAATCAGTAGAAACCTAAAGCACATTTCTTCACATATCATTTATTCAAAGTGTCTTTCCTTAAATGTAAAATAGATTGTCTAATGACAGCACATCCTGTTTTCACGTTATTTAATCTTAAAAATGGCAAATAACACTTTTAAGAAATCAAACATGAGAGTATATTTTAACTGCCACCCAGCTGAAGGGAGGGTTTAGGCCTACATAATTAAGCAGGAGTTCTGCTACAATTACTTGAAATAGAAACTTATTTGGATACATTCAGATATTGTTATTATTCCAGCAAGATTTTAGAAAAATATTTTTGAAGCAGTGGCTATTTGAAGCTACCACTGGGAGAGAAATAGAAAGGCCGTGGAAAAGAAATCAGCATTACAGATTCTAGAATCCCAAAGTCTCCCAAATGGTTTCATAAGGGCAGAGCTGCTGTCACAGATCCTGAATTATTCAGACCTGTGCTTTGGAGTAACGAGGCTTTAGTATGCCGAAGATGTTGTTTAAGGCTTCTGGGGTCACTGCAGATATTAAAAATTGGTACCAAGGCTCTAGACTACTAATCAGACTATGGCAGAAGGACTCAGACACACTGCAGAATTCCTAATAATTCAAATAGGATCTGGTCGACGGCATTTTTTAAATACAGAAGCAACACATCCGCATCTAATTAGTGATGCATTTGTAGGAGAAATTCTCTAGTGTCTATCTCGAGTTACGGTAAGCCACCAGGAAACAGAGCTTTGGTGTGCAAGAAAAAGCATTCTAAGGGCTAGCCTGATGTAAAGTAACCCCTACAGTGAAGTTATAATTACAATTTTGTCAAGAGAGTAGGAAAGTCAAAGATTCACAGGGAAAAAACTTATTTACGGAAAAATATTATGCTTTTCATTTGATAGAAAAGTAATTATCGCAAAGGGACTCCTGGAAGATCTTGGAGACAGTCACCCCCTCTTTAATAAGTCCTTGTGGCAGCTAAGTGGAGATCAGGAGTATTCTTTATCAGGTTTGCATTCAAGTAGCACTAAATCTATGCAGGTAGGAATTAAATAGTATCTGAGTTTAATTAAAATTATAAAAAAAGAGAAGAATGGTTGGTAGACTGCTCGACTGCATTTTAACCAGTAACCTCAGACCCTAATTAGAAATGCTTTTCATATCTTCTCTGTGCAAGGGCTTAATCTGACGTGAGTCTGTGAGCGAGGGCTTGGGGACCGGTGTTAATTCTGCATTCGATCTCAGTTTGTATGGAGGCGGGCCGCGCTGATTGACCGCACGGAAGCACAGATCCCATGACCTTGCGGGGATTTTCATGTGAGGTGTTAATTGAGAGGGTGGGTTAATCTTTGAGCATCATTGTCCCCAAGCTCTGGGCAAAGTTTGTGCTTCGTTTCCTTACTCAACAGTACATTTGATCTCTACCTTGTCCCTCCATGACAGTTTCATAAGCCCACCACAAACTCTCTCTTGATAAATTTGTTGGGGGGAAGATAAGCTCTTGCCCTCTTGTTTGATTTCATGAGCTTGTTTTTGTGCCCAGCTCAAAAGGGAGAGGAGTGTCTTGCCGAATTATATTCAAGTCCTACTTAGAGACAGATAAACGCGCACACAGTAAAGATCTCAGCTTCTCCTTCTTGCTCCTCTTCCTGCTGTGGCCCCTCCCTTTCTTTGCAAGGTTCAATCTCTCAGGGAAGAAAAGACATGACTTATCTGTCGGGAGAGGCAGAGCATCAAACACTAGAAGCAAATGGGTGACAAATTTAAAGGAAAGATATCAATGGTATTCCATTTGAGTGCTGTGAAAATGTGATTGTTTATTCCTCTATTGCAGAAAGTCTAAATTAATCAGAAAAGCAAGGAGATATTATAGGGGATAGTATTTCTGTAATAAACACACACACACACACACACACACACACACACACACACACACTCCTACCTCTGCAGTGTTCATATAGCGCTTGTGTAATGTGCAAAATGACAGCCTATTCCTTTTGCTTTTTAAAAATAAATAATAAATGACTTTTTCATGTGTTATTGTATAGGCCTGTCGTTTCTATCATGAGGAGTACAGTTTTACTTGAGGCAGGATTAATGTATACTGGCTGACCTTAAAAATGACTCCCAAGTGAGCAGGAAGGTAGTTAGAAGCAGAAGTAATGGTGTTCACACAGGAAACACAGAGAAATAACAATGATTTTAAAAAAGATTATGAAAAGGCACAAACGTTGGCTGTCCTTGACATGCAATGCATTTCTCTGATTTGTTTCATTACAGCAGCTGTAGATGAGTTTAATTACAATGCTTCAAGACCCTTTTCAGCACCATTGCTGAGATGCTGAGAGAACTCAGTGGAACTGTGGACAGCCACAGTCCCCGCCTGCCTGAGGGGCTGAGGGAAGAGGCGGGGGCTTGTCACACAATGGGTCACTGTGCTCTGCCAGTGGTAGGCTTCCTCTATCGCCTTCTCTGCCTTGGTGAGGCAGGGGTAAAGAAAGAGGCAGAGGTGTCGGGCTGCTGGTACAGAGAAGTTGTCAGTTTCCCTGGACACCACAAGAATAAGATGAAGCCTCTGCTTCAGTGTGAATCAGTGGCCTCCTCACCAGCTCCTGCCTGCACTGTCCCTCCTTTTCCAGCCTGGCTTGTAATTATTTCTAATAGTCTAGTTAATTAATATAAAACAAAAATTCTTGTTGTTCGAATTGAGTTTATTTCAAAGAATATTGACAAAGTAATATTCCTCCTCTTCCTCATGTTACTAAGTTAATGGCTTTAACATTTAAAGACGTTTCATGGCTCTGAACATAAAACTAACCTTTGGCCAGCACAATTAAGGAGTCTTTCTGCACATACTCACTGACTTAATACACTGACATATAATCACTTGCTTAACGAATCCCTAGATACTCAGATTCCTCCAAATCACACAGTTTTAGTGGCTGGAGAAAGAGAAACTGTTTCTAAGTTGCCAAACACATCATAAAATTATACTTGTTTTGTGTGAGAAAAGTTATTTTTTAAAAAAACCTCTTGGTTCTTCAAAAGCATTATCCTTTTCCTTTATTAGATTTTTGACTCCTTTTCAAAGGAAGAACTTGGATGTAACATATGTAGATGTGTGCTTAATTCTAGCTATGGTTGAAAGCAGCAGGCCCATCTCAAGACACTGGTATTTCATCCATTTGTCATGTATCTGCCTTAAAAGAAACCAAAATCCTTTAGTTTCATTAGTGTTGCAATGAGCTTCCCTTATCTTGAGGCTTAGGGTCTGTATGGCTTGGGGGTCATGCCACTGGGAAAATCAGTGTTAAAAAGCAATCATTTCCATCGCTGGCTCTGAGCACAAGAAGGCTGCTATAGCACCCCAACATCCAGTACCTGGTCACCATTGCTGCTGCTTCATTCTGAGACCAGATTTCAAATTCAAGTTTGACTTTGGCTTCTTGAAGGAAAAGGTTTCAGGAGCTGGGTAAACAGCCTCAGCCTGCAGCAAGGGGATTAAGAGGTAGGGCTAAGAGTGGAGGGAAATTGAGGATATGACAGAGGCCACAGTGAGTTCAAACAAAATTTGGCCTACAGAATGCAGGAAAAGTCCCCTGGTGACAGGTGCCATCTTGTGGGTCATTCTGCCACTCTGCCTCCTGCCACTTTTTATAACAAGAACAGATAAAGGAGAACTGGATGCTGAGAGCTTTAGAACTGGAAAAGTAATTCAAGAAGATGTGAGTGAAGTTGCCTCCCGGCTTTACCCGATATTGTAAGCATCAATATTTTGCTTTCCAGCTTTGAGTGCTATTACAAAATTTAAAGGAGTGTATAGATGCGTAACAGAAAATGTCTATTTCAAAAAAATAGATGTATAACAAAAAATGTCTATTTACAGGATATAATAATTTCTAAACATCTTAAAATGTTTGCTTCTTGAGAGAGACATGTGCAAAGTAAATTCTTGCTTGGGCAAGACACATCCCAAAACTACTTCAATTAAAATGTGTCAGTTCTAAGGAAAGTGTTTCTAACATCTGTAAGCATTTTGAGTTCAGGCAGATATTCTGGTCAGCAAATTTCTTTGAGATAATTACTTTGAACTGTCTCCCATGTAATTCACAGGTCCACCAATATAAGATCTCATCCTTTTTCTCTTGAATTGGATGGTCTAATAAAGAAAAACAGAAATACTCTAAGTAGCTCAGAGCTGGCACTAACAATAGAGGTTATGGTTTATTTTTAAAAAATTCATGGGTTTTTCACACTTTGCCACGTGATCATACTCTTTAAACATTCAGGAAGAGACACATTTCTTTGGAAGATGGGGGTAGATGCAGTATTCCATAGACAATGCTCAATGTCTGTGGTGCCAAAATGAACAATTTTTGCACCATAGACATTGGGCCTGGCACGGGAGTGCTTTATGATGAAATATTTCCCTCATAAGAAAATTAATTAAAAGTAGGAACCCCAGTCCCTATGTTGTATCACTCAATACAGTTTTATGATATGTAATACTACATTGTCTTCACACATTCACATATAATATATCTCATTATTTTATAGACAATTGCATTTGGACTGTAAATTTCATTGCCAAGTCCTTAAATATCCAATAGGGTCTGTGTTTCTTGTTTCTTGAGTTTCAAAGGATAATTAACTCAATAATGAGCTGCTGTGAGCCTTTATATTAGCTTAGTTCAGAGCCAAATTGCTAAGTATCTGTGGGGTTGGAATCATAGGTCTAGCCTTCCATTTGGTTAGTTCCAGGACTTTATCGGATTGATGGATACACTGGGACTTACATGGCAATTCCTGACAATGGGATTTTGCTGAATCATTTTGCGCTCCTCATCAAGACATTTTGGTACTTTTCTGGAACCCCACATTTTCTGCTGTGTGTAATTTTTGAAATAGAACATGAACATTGCCTTCAAATTCTTCATGGGAAACCCTGACGTTTTAAAAAGAGACCACGAGAAGTTTATTAAAGAGTCGTAAAAACAGGCTGCTATTAAAGATGGTGGATTCTTTGCATCTTGGTTTTGCCAGCTTCCTCTCCCCACCCATGAGAGGAATATTCAACAGAGCAAGAAAGACTGTGTGTCCCATTATGAACCAACTTTGTGATCCCAGCTCAAGGTTTTCATCTGAGCATGAACAATTTGGCTTTGCGGGGCGAGTGTGTCAGCTCGCCCCCAGAATTTTAGCATCAGGCTGGGGTCCTCTGCTCCAGAGCTAGCCTCCGCCCTTTGAACGTCTCCACCTTCCCACCAGTTCCCCCAAAACAACTCTGCAAAAGACAGGAGTCAGCCCCTGAAAAGCATACCAGGCATTTTAAAACACAACTCTGACATTTCCTCAGCATTTCCATAGCTAAGACTCTTCCTGCATGCAACCTTCCCCCTACTCCCCTTCAATCAAATAAGGCACCAGCTCTCTCATGCTACTGCAAAGAAGGAAGAAAAAAAGTTGGCAATTTAATTCAAACAAAAGAAGCTTGAAATCTATAAGCACAGCAACTCCGAGGCTTCTGGCAAATAGAATTCTAATTAGTATGCTGCTATTTTTCTTTTAGACAGATGAGCGATGCCCCCTATTGACTCTAGCAGGCAGGCTGGTAAGAGGAAAAAAATAAAATAAAGGGCGGGGGGTGGTGGGGGCTAGCCAGCAAACACTGCAGATTGCAAATTATATTGCAAACCTTGCCAAGTCCCAGCTCTTGGCATCAGATTTTTAATGACACCCTGGAAAAGGGAAAAAGAAGCCCTCAGCTAAGGGATAAAAATGAAGGGTTTTACACTGTGATAAGTCTTCGCTTAAAACCCAAATGGCCAAGCGCACATTAGGGTTTTAAAATATTCATAGATAGAAGTGAAAATGAGGATATGAGGAAGTACATTTGTTGCTTGGTCAACTGACAACTCATTCTGCATGTTAATACAGAGTGATGATCTAATTTTAAAGAGATAGCTTTTTTTTTTTTCTTTTTTGAGCATGACTTTTGATTACTCTGAGACTAAGGGCAAAATATCACAGTGAAGGCTAGTGATGACACAGACACCACTTTCTTTTGATGTAGACCTTGGACTAATACTTCTTTGGTCAAGAATTCTGGAGGCTCTAAAGCTATGCTTCCCTTCTTATGCTATCTCTCCGATGTATCTTGTCTGAGGACTTTGATTTCCCACTTTTTTACATCTATTTTTTTCCTTCTATAGTACATGAGGCCTTTCACAGTTGTAGAATCTTATGCACAAATAGATCATCACATGCAGGAAGGCCCTTCCTTTTAATAATTAGGCCACTTTCTGTTCTGGGGAACCTTTTTTGGCATACATATTCCCATGTTGAAGGTCTGAGAAGCACCAAGAAAAAGCAAAAAATGTTAAAGAGCAAAACATTAGCCTCTATCCAAGCAAAGATAACATCATGGTCTACATAATAAGAGTCCCATGTAATTGTTTTTAATTGAAAATCTTGAATCTATAGTCTAAAACATTCATCCACAGACCAGACTGCAGCTGTTTGGGGCGGAGGTGAAGAGAGTTATAAATCTATTCTACTTATTTCTTGGTACAAATTTAAATTGGATTTTGCCTTTTCAGAACAACCTCAGAGGTGCAGTAAAAGCATTCTAAAAAAATCTACAAATTGTTTTGACTTTTCTAGTTGACATATCAGGCTTTTCATGATTTATTTACATGCTTTTGTTCTGAGTGAGCAGAAAGATGTATGTGGATTCTGTGAGGTAGGGTACATTGCCAGTGCAAAAGAGTGAGAAGTCTTAAAAAACAAAATGGTAAGATTAAAGGCAAAGTATGGAGCCACAGTCAACCCAGGACTCTGCACAGTGGAATATGGGAAGTGGAAACAGGTTGTGTATGTCTGTGGTCATGCTATCCTAGAAGCAGAGCCAGGGTGAATTTACAGAACCAAGGGGAGCCAGCAAGCAAAGAAGCAAAGTTAAATTCTCCCCTGCTCACACACAAAAAAAGAGAATAAAATATTTTAAAAGTTATCTTTCAAGAAGAAATTATACCCACAACTGTAGAGAAAGCTGTTGTCATTCTGGGAATAGGCGGCATGTACGGAGGACCTCCTGGATGTCATTAGAATCTAGGATTTCCTTGGAAAAAATATAGAAAGAATGACATTAGGTCCCACTATGCAATCTGAACCCAATTTAGGTGAAATAACTCCATAAGCTATTTAGTTGAAAAAGTGGATTTTTTATTAGATGTAATCTTATTTAAAACATTATATTTAAAGCAATCTATTTTAAGATCACTGAGGAATGGTCCAGAAATATGCATGAAAAAGATAATTCCTTTTTTTTTTTAGTAGCCTACTTGCAAAGCAGTTACTGTAGAAACCTTGTTGTGTGAGATTATATTAATAGTAGGAAGTTTAGGACCAGCATCTTTGGTTACTGCTGGGACACATGGCCCTGCTCACGTTTTAGGAAATGACCTTTACAAGTCGTCCCGAAAATGATTCATATGATTTGTTTCTTTAGTGACTAAGACAGTATTTTTTTAAGGACAGCGTTTTTTATATTTGGAAGGGGAGAGAGGAGACTGATCAAGTCTTTAGCATATGAGGCAAGACACAAAGTTTAGGAGCTTTTAATAAAGGTGGCATACAGGAGAGTCAAGTGCGGCTTCGAGAGATCTTGCCATTGAAAAAGGGGCAGTGTCCTATCAATTATCAGAACTTGCAATTACTCCTGACAGAGCTGCTTTTCAGTGGAAAACTTTCTCCACTTCCCTCCCCTCCCCCCACCAACCTCACATACTGGTTGAATTTCATTTGCAGGTGAAAAGAGGTGACAAGCAATTTTAGCACCCAATGGCTGAAAGGAGTTCAAATGACCACGGAAGTCATATTAACTTGTCAAATTGACCAGTATTTTCTGTCATTGAAACATTACAATGAATAGCTCCAGACAATAAAATTGTTTCAATTATACTGCATTAGGCTTGGGCACAAGTAAGTAAAGATGCAGAAGGCAAAAGGGGAACCCGCAGTCCACGTGTTTTTGGATGCTGACAGTAGAATTCTACTGGAAACCATTTAAATGCATACCTGTTAGGAGGACATTGGCAGTACTTGTAAATGAATTCCCATTAAGGAAAGTGGGCAAATAAGTCTACATTAGTCCAAAAAAAAGAAAAAAAGAATGCAACTGTTTATTGTTGTAATATTGGCTATGGATATGAACTAGATTAAATGAAATTATCCCAAGTTATTAAAGTCACAGTAAATTGGTGCTAATTATACTAATTGAGTATTAATTGAGATTTCTTTCATAAATAGCAAGGAGGTGAGGTAAAAAGGAGCAATTTTCATCGTCCAAAATGAATACAGTTCTGTTCACCCTTCTGTTTGCACCAGAAGAGGTATTGATCCTTTGCAATCCCCCCTACTTTGTTTCTCCTGAGAGAGAAGCTGCCTGCAGGAGAGAAGACTGGGGCTGGTATGGATTCCTGCACTGTTGCAGGCTGCTGCAGAGGGGGAAAGCCAATTCAGAGTTTCCTGGTGGGATGGCATGTGGGCGCGCATGCATGCGTGTGTTTGGGGGTATGCGGCATGGCCCAGACTTCAGGTTCTGACTGACAGACCACTGGGCTACACTCACCTTCTGCCAAGACTGACTCTGCTTTTCAAGCAAAGGTGAAGGTGATGGGTTGTTCTCAAGCCAAGAATCTCAGAGTTGGGCTGCCAAGCAAAGGGCAGACAGGATAATTAAACAGGGTGTGTGTGAAAGGAGTGAGGGGTGGGGAGCAGATTGATATCATCTCTTTCTCTCTTTTTTTTTTTTTTGTAATAGAAAAGACCCTTCATGTGTTTGGGAGATTTTTATATCTTTATAATAATGTTTTCTTCCACATCAAGGGAAGATTAAGGCCACTGCCAGAAAACTATTATCATAAGAAAATATATTCTTATTCTATACTTAATTTTATTTCTCTTGAGTTGGAATTACTGCAGAGTTTTAGTAGTTAGGTAATCATCCACTGGCCTATTTTGGTGTGGCCAAATTTCACAATCCTTAATATTTTAAATAAATGATTCTCTTCTAATTCTGTTTCATTGCACGAAGCCATTGATTTTGACAATGTATCTTGCACACCTATTATGTTGATAGCAGTGTGCTGAGAACGGCAAGGGTTGGAAAGGTAGAGAAGATATAGTCTCTTGACTTCAGAGAGTGCACTGTGTCTGTGCATATTTGTGTGTGAGCCTGAGCAAGTGAGCATTTAATCCTGGTCTAAGGTAAAATATGATTTGCCCCTTGAGCTTGCCATAGCATTTAGAAATCCCTTTTTAATAGTTCCCTTTCCTCATCTTTCGTTTACTCAAATATAATGAAAGAGGCTCTAGCTACCAAATAAAACACTTTCTTTTCAAAGTTAAACCAAGAAGTTACCTTGGGTGCGAGTGGCAGACACGCGTGGCAGCTGAATCTGTATTTTGTGATAATCATGAGCTGCAGTAAATGGCATTTATGTGTGCTTTGCAATTACCTGTTTAAAAGCGCATTTAAAAATGTTAGATTCCACACTAAAAGTCATGGCTACGTCTTAAAATATGTTGGTTTCATTGACTCCAGTCATTTCCTAGTTCTTTTCCAAACAAATTCTGTGTATATACATTATGCATGATTTAAAAACCCCACACATACAATGATTTGCTGCATATTTATGCTACAATCAAATCCCAAGGTAATTCTGTAGTCAGGACAGAGCACATAGTACTCTGCTGTAACTACTGGCTTGATACAGTAAATTCAAAAGGGAGCATTGGGGGTTAGCAGTTGCAGCTGAAAGGGAAAATCAAGAAACAGCGGTAGCATCGCTTTTGTCTTCAGCCTGCTCTTCAAGATGTAAGAGTCTCCAGTGGGTGGGAGACCTACATTCCACCTCCCAATTCTGGTGATAACCCTGCCGGTTACACTTCACAATTACCTTTTTAAAATGCCAATTAACCCATTCAGTGCTGTTTGGCATACTGTGAGCAGTCAGTGACAGCCATATTGCACGCTGTAGTCCTAGAGAAAGACATACACATACACAAGCACACACATGTGCACATGCACACACATGGTTAGGATTGGAGGGAGGGAGGGAGGGAGGAAGGAGGGAAGGGAGAAAGGGTGGGGTAGGAGGATTGTGGCAGAGCTATGGGTGGGTGCGGCAGCCCTAGTGTGTATTATCGTGGTAGTTAATGTTGCCTGGAATTTGATAATTTTCCCATTGATAAAAATCAAGAATAAGCAGATACAATGGTATTCCTATGCCATTGAGAAGTATAATGAAGACCTGAATGTACAGATATTATTCACAAGAAAGAAAGCAGTAAATGAGATTTGGCAATATCCCCCATTTTTAATTGTATCTCACCAGCTTGAAAAGCAACTGCAAGTTAATTTTAACCATATCGTTTTGGATGTTATATTTAGTGTTTACTCTGAAGAAAGTAGCATTGATTTAAACTCAACATTTTCTATTTCGAGGCAATTAATAAAATTACTGTTTACTTACATGGCATCTTCTGCCTCCAGATTCAAAACACTCCCCCAGCACTTTCTCATTTCTTCTTGTTAAGGGGTACATCGGGTGGGAGATGGGTGTGTTTATCGTATTTTGTGAGTAAAGAAACGGAGGCATGAAGCCCTGCCTTCCTGGTTCCTAAGTGTGTGTTGGGCAGAACATCCTCAGAGAGTTTCTGCTCAGGGCAGGGTGTACTGCCGGACCAGAGTCCCGTGCTCATCTGGAATTCTGATCTTCAATTGAAACAATCAAAAGGCACAGGAGTTTTCACTGATTGACCAGAGAGAGGTGGAGTGGGGAGGCAAAGTGAGAGAATGAACAGCGCCAGGCAGTAGCTAGAGAAATGAACCTCTTGACGACAGGTAGTGTAACATGTTCAGAACCTGGGACACATCTTTTCCTAGAGAAAAACACCTCTGATAGTGACAGGCACGTTCACAAGTAACATGGGCTTTTCCATTAGCCACGTGTGTGCAGGCATAGTTCTGCCTCAGTGAATTTGTTGCAATGGGCATTTCCCAAAACCCACAACTTAATTCTGTGGAATAAGTGACTTATGCTAATAGAATAAGTGAAATTCAAGCATGAAGCCAGGTTTTCTGGCTGAAAAGTTGACCTGGGAGCCTAACTCCATCCATATAACAGGAGCTAGTAATATTAATAGGAAAGAGGGAGGTACATAATTTCAGTCCTGTGGTTATATGTCAACATTCAGGGGTAAGTGGGTTTGTCACATTTTAAGCTTTTTTGATGAAAGTCTGTTTTTAGGTTAGTTTGTGTTTGGATAATGTGAGAGTCCATTAAAATACTGATTTGAGGAATTACCTCAGCTGAGTGCAGATATGGTTGCACGTTTTACATGGTTAATATACGTGGGTATTGTCTTATGAGTTGCTATAATTTTGCACCAGTAACTAGCAATGTTGCTCTGCATTTGAAATGTTTGGAAAGCTTCAGAAGTGAATTCCCAGGTGGTAGACAATGACTTTTCTCAAGGAGCAGTGAAAGTTGAGCTGCTGACACACTCTCCTGGATACATAAACACAGAGGTAATTGGTCAGTGTTTCCAGTAAATTGTGTTTTTTTTTTCCTGTAGCTTATGTCAGAGCATATTTTTTCCATATTTCATCTGTCTCTACCTCAAGAAATGAAAAATTAAAATGGGCACTCCAGTTTACCTCATATCTGAAGAGGGATAATAACTCATCAGTGGAATTAGTTTGTGAGTTAGTAATAGCTAAGCAGCCATTGCTAGTTATGTGTGACTATTTAGCTTTCAGACTTGGACATTTATGCCCTAGATAAAGGAAAATAGTTTATAATATCCTTAAGAGAAAAGGTAGAGTGTTAGAAGGGATTGAGGAGCACGGACATTCTGTCTTTGAAGCACACAAATAAAATAACTAAAATCCAATACAAACTTTCCCACTGGGTCCTTATACTTCATATTTAGAAAATACCACAAAAATAATAAAATAAAGCCTCAGGCAATGTTAGTGGCTTCTGCAGTTTTAGAAAAAAATAGTATCTATTGTTCCAGATAGTTTTGAAAGCTCCGCAGTGTTTAATTTAAAAGTTCTCCCCAAGCCTCGGCGTGTAGGGTTAGAGGGTTGCCGGTGTAAACAGTTGATACTCGATTTAATCTAAATCAAGAAAAAAAAGGGACATTTGTATACACGGGAGAGTATATGTACATAAACATCTCACACTTAAATGAAAATCAAATAGAAGAAGTAATTAACCATAAAAAGGACATGGTAAAGTCTGATTCGATGGTGCAGATCAATCTGATCCAAAAAATGGAGATTTATCATTCCAACTGCCCTGGGTTTGTAGTTCATCCTAATATTTCCATAGATAAGACTAAGAATGGGTAAGAAAGATAAGCTGTAATTTACAATTTTCTTTCTCTTTCTTTTTACTCTTGTTTTCTTTCTCCCTCCTTTAGAGTAGATTTTAATTTTATATAGGATATGTCACTGCTTTCTAGTACTACATGCATATAGAATGTGGAATAAAATGAACTGTGGAAAAATCTAAAGAAATCACAATTTAATATTTGTGGGTTTTTTTTTAAAAAAAGATATTCCTCTTCATATATACCAAACACAAGCAGACTGGGAGAGGAGGAATTGTTTTATATGCAATGGTCTGTTGCGTTCTCTGTATCAACTGGGAGAAAATTACCGTGAACGTCTGGACGGCGAAGCACCTGGAGTTATAACAGATGTTCTTTGGACAGTTAAAGAACAGGCAGTTGACATATTTAGGGTGATGTGTCACAGTGGAAGAAGACAATATGGATTGGTGGATCTTAGGTTTTAAGTAACACAAATATGATTGTAGAGTTGTAAAGGTTGGAAGGACATGGTAGTATTTTAAACATTGCTTGTTATCTCCTTATGCAGGTTAAATAATAAAAACAAAGGTTAATGGGGGTTCAGCTTGCTGCAAAGCAATAAAGTCAACTTCATTACATCTGTATCTATAGGTAGATAATATGTATCTAGATATGTATATCTATTTATCTATATACCTTTTAGTGTCTTTCTAAATGGGCTATGAATACAATAATCCTCTGTCTAAATATACTTGGAATGGGATAAAAAATTCCTTGGTGAGATTTTGGGGAAATTATCTTTTTATGTGAATTAACATGTAGAATTCTAGCACATAGTATATAAATACATTAAGAAATAGAGTTTAACAGGCAATTGCATTAATGCCTTCCTTGTTAAAGTTTTAGCAATTATTTTCCAAAGAAAAAGAGAGAAAAGACAGGAGTTGAACATTGTATGCACTCAACATGAGCATCGCACAAACATGAACATTGTTGAAAGAACGTAATGAAAATAATAATTTGCAGGATGCTGTCCCGATGATATGTCTGAGGCATGCCCGCTTTCTGATTATGGAATAGAGAGTAACAATGCTATTTTCTTCATTTTATGGCAAAAGGTTCACATGAGGTTTTTACAAGACAGTGTCATGGGCACACAAAAATTAAAAAATATATATATTAATATAAGTTTCTGTCTTCTCTATCAGCTCAGCACACATTAGAAATGTATGTGTAGCACTGTAGGTGCAAACTCCAATAGGTGGATGGATATTTACCCAAGGAAATTTGAGCCACGGCCTTTCATTTTCAGAGAGCTGCTACCTAATCTCAGTGTAGCATCAGGACAAAGGACACCTCATTCCTCTTGCGCCTGCCCTGCGAACCAACCCTTTGTGAACTACCTAAGCGCTTAGAATAATGGGCTGGGAAAAAAAAGATAAAATACAAATTTCACTCAGATCTGCGTTGGATTATTTCCTCGTGCCCCTGCCTTTATTGAGCGATTTGGAGTTTCATTAGAATTCAGAATTCCTGTGGAAAGAGAAAACACGGTGGCAGGGACTTCTCTTTCAAGGGGATTGCAGGCTGACCCATCAAAATGAAAAGGCTCAATGTTGTGCTGACAGGTCCCCAAGCAGCCCTGAGTGACAGCTTCATTTCAGGAGTTCTCAGATGAGGTTTGAATTGAACGGGGAGAAGTAGTGCTGGAGACACTTTGTTCCCTAAAAGTGTCAGAGTCAACTCTGCAGCTCACGGACCAGGGGCAAAAAAGCAGAAACCAGTCTCTGCCTGTCCATCTCCTAATTTATTATTAACATCTCACGAATACTCACTCCACACGAGGTTTCGTATGAGACTTAGAGTTCTTAGCCATGGATACCTTTTAATTACAACTCTGGGGAGAAAATAAAGAGATAAGAAAGTTCTGTAAAGAGACTATAGCCAAAAGGTACAACACTCTGCCTGGACAGTTTTTCCAAAGGAATCCTGATTTTGCTAGGGCATTCTCCCAACCAATACTGCCACACACATCTCATCAGACAATGAACTGAAGTCTATCCTTGAAAAAGAAAAGTGTAAGCTCTTTCTCCGTTGAGATGATCTGATCTGAACCACAGTAATAATGAACAATAATAATGCATAATGGTTCCTCATAATTGTGCACTTGCTGTCGTGGAATAAATTTGATACATCTTTTCTAGAAATAGCACACATAATAAGATGAAATGGGTATCTACAAGTCTGTGGATGAAAAGTGAGAAGATTTTTAAATCTCCAAGGCAGTCAATATTCACTGAGTCACTACTCCCACCTTCCAGTGCTCCAGCCACTAATGAAAGGCAGCTTAGAAGAAACAGACAATAGACAATATTCAGCTTCCCCATAAAACGTTTTTCTCATGATACTATCCCATGTGCGTTTTCATCTCAAGAAGGATACTCTGTAGATAAGAGAAAATCACAAAATTCACATGGTTTCTTAAAATAATAGCCATAATTTGAAAACTTTTTTAAAAAAGAAAATTTATATGGAATGCAGATAAAGCACTCTCCTTTTCTCTAAATATTATACATTCAAAATTTATTTATTATATTTCTTCTTATATTTCAAGAAGAGTATTTGCATTGTCTCTGAGTTGCATGATAAAACCACAGCGACACAACACTGTCCTTAAGATATGTGTATTATTTTTTTAAATACTGCAATAGAGCCCAAAATGGCATAAAGCTATTGCATTGGCAAAGTATAAGTTAAGGATAATCTTGAAAAACCTCATCCTACGTATGTTGTTTTTATCCAGTTTCTTATGTTTTATATTTTCCTTCAATAAATGTGCTTATGTTACACGTTAGAACTGTCTTCAAAACAACTTTTTATCTGGTCTTATATTTACAGCAATTTATCATATTCTTTATCCTAACAAATGAAAAGGATAGAGAAATTCACCTTTTCTGTTTGGAAAGAGATCTTAAAATCACATACATTTTTAATCAATTAGGATATTAGGCTTTCTTTAACTTTAAGGAATTTCATCTCTGTATAATATTATGTTAATGAAATGCCAATATATTTTTCAAGGATAAATATTATTGAAATTTTTATTCCATGTTTCCAATAAGAGTGAATTCTTGACTATAATTTTCTCTGGAATCTTTTATTTCAGGGTCCTAAAATTTTGTCCCCAGAGCAAGTATTAGCTAGGAAACTGAAATAGAGAATGAAGAAATTATTTAATTAAGTGCAGCAAAACACAACAAAATCATCTGTAAAATATATTTGTTTTCCACATCCAGGTATTCCTGTGTAAAAGGTTGAGTTGTATGCTGACTTATCCAGAAAAATAGTTGAGTTTTCCTCTTAACTTTGCCAGTGAGAGGAAATCAGTAGTGTAATAGTTAAAGATTATCCATACCTACCTCTACTATAGTCTAGCAGAAAGTAATGTATACTGTGAAGTTTCCTGCTTGACTGTAATGCTTTCAGTTTCATCCCACTGATTCACAGCTATTTATTCAGCACTTGCTACAACCATGCTGGAAACCCTGGAGTAAACAGGCTGTGTTACTCAACAAGACAGAGGTAGAGCCAAACTTTCAAGCAAGGTTGCTGTCCTTTGGACTGGCCTGTTTCTTCCTTATGTAGGAAGAAGAAATGGACATACCACCCAGGAAATAGATAAATGTTACCTTTTCTTATTCCGTAATTAATATTAATAACCCTGGACAGAAAGTACCAAGTTTCTAGGCCCTCATAGAAATAGATATATATTTCCTTGTTCCATAATTAATATTAATAATCCTGGACAGAAAGTGCCAAGTTTCTAGACCTTTATGGTACTGCCTTACCCTTTCTGGATGAATCCTTCACATACTGATAAATTTTATCCAAACAAAAATTTTGGTACTGAAACAGAAAACTAGAGATAAGGTTTGGGAAAAGGTCAAGAAACTAAATAATGCTCTAGAAGAGACAAAAAGAAAAATGAGATAGTAATGTTGGGAAAGTTTTAATACATGTTGCCCTGAAAAAAAAACTACTTGTTGAAGTTCTCCTTCAGAGTGTACCTTTTCTCTAAAGTTGTGCGTGATGTGAATTAAAGCAACACAGAGAAATTTATGGGCTCCTTCTGAGGTCTACCCAGCTCACCATTCCTAATAGGTGTGGTATACTTTTTCCGATTCTTTGTGTGTATGTGTATGTGTATAGTCTATATACATATATGTGTACCTACATGTGTATGTATATAAATATATATTTACCTGGGTGAAATAGTATATTCTTTTTTCTTTAAATATATCTATTTTATATATATATATATATATATGTGCATTTATACATAAATGTAGATATAGCTAGGTAGGTATTCATGTGAAACGAAGAGGTCTATATCAACTTTGTAATGGTTGCATGATAGTCCAGCATAGGAGTATAGTACAACTTATTTAACACACGTTTAGCTTGTTGCAAAATTTCAGTATTAATAAAATTGCACATATGCAAAGTCACCCTTGCATAGATCTATTCATTCTTCTCTAATCTTTACCTTAGATAAACTTTAAAAGTAGAATTTCTGGGTCAAGCAGTATGCTTATTTAAAATGGCATTGCACATTTTCAAATTGTCCTCTAGAAAAGTAGTAACAGTAACAGTGGGTGGACTGTGTGTTTTCTAAAACTTGAATTTTTTCCCCTTTTTGGTGAGGTTCAGCATTTTTCATATGCTTATTGGTATTTTATAATTTTGGGGGGGTTCATGTCTTTTATTCTCTTCCTGCAAACTTGCGGTGTGTGTCAGCTTTATTTGTATTCCCATTTTCATAATTTTCCAAAGGAATTTGACTTTTAAAAATTAGATAGCCAATGTTTTGGTTTAATTTTATTGTTGTTTTTTGAAGTGACTACTGTGTTTTTATTTACTTTTTTATTTTGTTGTTTTAGCAAATTCTTTTTTATTATAATTGTGTATGTTGGAACAAAAAGTTATAATTCTTAATCTAGATAAAATATTTCAAGATGTTGTAATTACAGTCCTCTCTAAAATCATAGAAATAGACACATATCTGTGTGTTTTGTGCTTAGTTATGTCCATTGACAGATCCTGGGCCCAAATTGCCTATATGATCGACATTTATTCAGTATCTAGTGAATAAAAATAGAGTGCTGACTGCTTTTTAAAAGATTCATAGATAAATAAATAGGTCACAATTTTCATGTTCTGAATAATAGTTTTAAAGATGGGATAATTTAGAAGAAATGAAGTTCACATTTGATGCTCATTCTGTATAGTAAAGATCTCCAATGGCACAAACTCTAAGAGAAGCCTGAAAAAACCTTACAGCCTAACTGGTCACTTAAAATATTGCTTAAAAAAGAAAAAAGAAATCTGTTTAAAATTTGATCTTAGTTCTGATGCAGCATGTAAGAATAAAATTAAAATATCTTAATAATCAGAATTAATATCATGAGAAAAAATGACAATAAATCACTGAAATGATTTCCAAGCATGTTTTGACCTTTTACACTAGACACTAATTTTTGAAGACCTTTTGAAAACCGAAATAGAGGATGATTTAAACCATCCACATTCCTCCTGACTTGAGCTTTCACAGATGTGAATGCTGATTAGAAAATCTTGCATGGTTTCCCTGAAGAAAAAAAGTAATAATGACTGTATGAATATGACATTTCAACATGCAATGTGATGCAAAACAAGGTATTTATTTATTTTTTTTAAAGAAGAAAACGAAATCTACCCCCCAAACACCAACTACACTGGACGCAATTTTAGCCCAGTGTGGATTTTATTTGCACCCCATTACTCATAAACACCCAAATGTAACTCTTTTACTAGAGCTCCTTTTGAGTTCAATGTGATAATGAATGTGAAGGGTCTATGTGGGGGGAGTTGGGGAGGGGGGCACTTTGTGATTTTGCAGGTTCACACCAGATAGGCATTTTTTATAGCCTGAAAGGGGATGTTTTCTTTTGTTAATGGCTTACAATCAGATGAAAGGACTCATCACTCTATTTTAGTGCTCCACCACATGGCGCGTATCTTTTATAAATTACAGGCTGGCGTTGTGTGCACTTGGGGAGAGAAAGGTTGGTTTTTCTCGCTGTGAGCCATCCTGCCTAATTGTCGTATGCAAATAAAAGCAATTATAAGGCTTTTAGGGTGAAGGGATGACAGCTGAGTTTGGCAGTTGAGAAGGCCTCACCCACCTTGTTGGCATAGCAACAGGGAGGAAAAGGACAAAATGGTGTGTATACACAGGAAATATACATGTTTTGGTTCAAGAATTTTAAAATATATACCAATGTTGAAATGAAAATGTCAATATGTGTAATGAATGCCTTTGTTTAAAATATTATTTAAATTAAACTCTATTTATTTCTCAGCCCTTTGAATGATCCTTGTCATCTAACTACCATTTATCTGCTGTCATTTGTGATTTTTAGTTGCTGCTTTTAAAGTTCTATGCAGATCATAACAACAGTATTCAATAATTAGGAGATTATAAGTTCTTGATTTTAACAACCTTTGGAAATACCACTAGGTGAAAGTTTTGTGTAAGGAAATCCCAGTAAAGGAGATGATGTAATGTGGGAAAATGGTGCAAAGTATGCAGCTATCAGTGCATAAAGTTCAATATTAAAAAAAAATGTTTGTGCTAAAGTGTTAAACAAGTAGAATAAATAGCATGCTACTAGCATACAAAATTAAAATGAGTCACAAATGGATATCTTCTATGGCAATTTATTTCACAATTACTCTTGTGGAAGCTTTCATGAATTAAATATGAGTTCTGTCTTGAAATTAGGTGTTATAAGGCTAAATTACAAGAGGCAGGCAGTAATTGAGGTGGCAGCAACACAGGGTCTGGTGAACTAATCTCTTGCCATGTCACATGGCTCGCCTTCAGCCAATGAGATGCCTCCCATCACAAAAACAGAGGCAGCTGAGAAAAATTGATTTCTCATCTGAGCCATATTTGATAGCTTTTGAAATCGAAAATTGAAATTAACTAACCTAAGCCCCGTTGTAACAAAAGAGCAAATTAAATATGCAACATCGTTTCCTATTGGCAGTAAGAGGGCCTGCCAAGGTAAATTTGTAAATAGAGTTTAAGATGCAATTCTGTTCTCTCTCTCTCTTTCTCTTTCAGTGTAAAAGTATAAGTGTATAGTGGCTTTATAAATTATTTATATAAAAAAAATCATCAGCTGCAAATGGCCACTGTGGTTAAGGACTTCCATGGAGAAAATGATTGCATTAGGAGAGCTCATTGAATGAATTAAAATTAAAAATCATCCTCAATGATTTGCTGATCTTACCTAAAATAAAAAGTAGGAATATTTTAAACTTTTTTTCCTGAACTTTATTTTTTTTTTCTCTCCTTCCAAATGCAAAGAACAAATCTACCATGATTTACTGAAATTCAAAACAACCACAACCACTGTGGTATAAATTAAACCGACCGACTGTCTTTTAAATAGTTGTAAAAATTAATTTTGATTTACTAACTGCCTAAAATCTATTGCTTCGTTGTGTAATATGTGATAGTTTCAAGTTTGACCACTTTAAAAATTATTTTCCAAATGGATCCCAGTGATTCAGCAAGTATAGCTATTGATTCTGAATTTATAAATATACTAGATCAGATGAAGAAAATAGGTGTCTCAGAGGCTATATCCTAGATAACCCAGGAGTGACAGTTTTTAATTTATTATTTCACTCCTGCTCGTGCAATATGCTGTTGAATATAATGTTTGTATAGCCACAGAAAGTGTTTGCCCTGACTTTATATTGCCTGAATTTTTTAAGTGGACAAATTAATTTTATATGTTTGAGTGAGAGGTGATTGAAGATAAAAGTCATGAAATCACAGTACAATCCTGTCTTCCTTGTTTGTATCTGAACCATACATATAGAATTCAATGACAAGCATAATGGAGGGTATTATGCTTAGCCTGCCTGTCAGCCCACAGAGCTGGTAAAATCATTTTCTGTTCTAATTTATTATTTTTAGTGTCAATCAGATTCTGAGGAGATAAGTAACATCATTAGGTACTGTGATCAACTACTCAGCACTTTTTAAATGCAGTTTAAGTAGTTGCCATTATCTGTACTGGAAGACATAGTTAAGGTTCAAAAAGTTTTTCTGTTGCACAAAAATCTTAGGGGAAAGAAAGACTTATGAAGATAAAGCCTCGAAACACTACTTTTCATTTCCTTTATAAGAACCAAATTTCATGGAGGCACCAGGAGACCACATATTACTTCCAAACCAAAGTAATGCCCAGGTCTCATTTCTCCCCTGAGCCTCTAACCAGAACTCCTATTGCACAGCTGTGAAGACTGACTCAAGCTGCCCTCGTTTTCTTTGCCCTGTTGTTAGCTTTCCGTTGAAGGTGCTGTGGGAAAGAAACATACCCAGGGTAAGTAACCCCACAGGAAAGGAGATGAAACCGAAGATAGACTCAATCTAGGTACAGGACATTTCCTCCACGAACTTTTTCCTTCATCCTTGTACTCAACTTTCTAAAAAATGCTTTTTGTAAATAAGATTTTTATTTGAAATAAGTTTCACCCTGGAAAAGTATTGGCTAAAAATTGATAATTTGTATTATCCAGCCTTGATACATGCCAAATCCTGTTAACCAAATTATCTGATAGGGTTTCAGAAGTGGCACTAATTAGACAGAAATAAGTGGTTTTGTTTCCATTTTACGGATGATTAATAAGAACCAAGGAAAATTCCAAATCATGGATTTTCATTGGTCACGTGGCTATAGTTGGAAATTCAAATTTCTATCTTCATTCAGATTAAAGTACATGGATTTGAATCAGTTTTACTTCCTAAAGCTAGAAATAAAAATGTTTAAATGTTCAAGTTCCCATCAAATTTTATGCATAGAAAAACATTTATGTACAACTCTTAGTCAACTGGTGAGATGTTCAAAGTTTTTAACAGTTGGGAATTTGGGCACTTATTATTAAGGAGAGATGCTAGCTGTAAATAGCTGGCATGGCTATGGCATTTGGCATAGATTAAAATATGGCAGCTCTGGACTCTAGCACATTTATTAAGCACCTACTACATGTCAGGATCAATTCTTTGTAATTGCTGTCTTTTTAATATTCTCTTCTTGTTTATGCCCTTCATTTTGTAAAATGCTTTGCTAATATCTAGATGTTTTCCTCCCATCTTCCAAAATAGTAGCCCTGTCAAAAAGATGACGTGCTTCAAAAGCCCTCCCAAGTGGTGAGATTTTGGTGCTTTTAAGTGATTACAAAACATTCACCTGAAAATTTGGTCTATCATTCATTTCATTGCATCAGTTCTCACCTCCTTGTACCTTGTTTCTACCTCTGAAAATGGACATTCTAATACACATGATCTCAAGTGGGTTTTTGTTTTTGTTTTGTATATTAAAGGAGGTCAGATTTCAAAGCACTTGCAGTGTCTGGTCTCTAGCAAGCTCTCAATGAATGGTTGCCACTATCTTTTCTGAAATGTTATGAGCTCAAAACAAGGATCTAAGCAGAGGGTCAACACTAGTCACAGTTTTCAGGAGGATTCTTGCTTAGGAAGGAGAGGACAGTAGTATTCTGAGCCTGCTATGTGGATCTTTAAGTGTATTTCACATTGATTTAACATCTTATTTAATCCTCCCAATAACCCTGAGACAAAGGTACTATTCTTAAAATGGCCGTTTTATAGATATTTAGGCTAAAACTCTGGGAGGGTAGGTAACCAGGGTTCTGACCAACATCTGTCTAACTCCTTCACATTTTCTTTCTATTAAAAAGTGATGTCATTGAACTGGTGACAGGGATTGTGCTAACATCAAACTATTCTAAACATACTCATCAAATATGTGGAGCTCTATATAATGGAGAGCTGGAAGTAATTCTTATCTTATTTTTACAAGTTCTTAAGACTTCTCTGAAGACAATATGTACTCATATTATCATAAATGTATAGTTGTATAGACAAGCAGAGTGGACGAGCTGTAAGTTTCAGTTAAACTCTGGAAAAAAAAAGATGTTTAAGGGGGAAATGCCTCTTATGCGTATTCTTATTTGCATGCTTCATATTCCTTTATGAACAAGGCCAGATTCATGCATCTTAAGCTTCTATAAGATTTGATAAACACACACTCCAGAGAGTCCTGTACACTCAGGACTCACATCAATCAAATATTTTTGTTGTTGTTGTTAAGATCTTGTATTTGCACAAGAAGTGTCCTTTCAAAAACTTTTTTGTATGCTGACTTTTTTTTCATTTTATCTTTTTTGCTTAAGTGGATTGAGCTTGCAGTAACTCAGTGAGTGCACTGCGATATTTACCGCTTTAGTTTTGGAACAATGAGGATCAAATCTCTTTCTATTTTATGAATCACAGCCAAGCATCTCCTGAGGTACTGGAGTTATATCTGAAAAGAAGGTGGCTATAGCTCCCATTCTCATCGTCTCTCTCTCTCTCTTTACTGGTGAATACAGACAAAGAGGCAGCTATTATGATATAATATGGCACACACAACACTGGAAATAAACAGGAGTTGTCATGGGAGCCTCTAAAAGAGACAACTCACCTGGAACTGTGAAATCTAAAAAGTAGTGCTTTCTGTGCTGAGATCTGGAGACTGAGAACCAATTATTCAGGTGATGGAGGTGGTGGTGGTGAGGCAGGCTCAACACCAGGACCCAAAGCTGAACAAGCAGCACGTGCAAGGGCCAAGATGTCAGCAGAGAGCATGGCCCAATACCAGAACCCAAAGTCAGTAAACACAGCTAGAGCACCTGGTGTGTGAACTAGAGGGCAGAAACTGAGATGAGGTTGAAGAAAACGGCAGAGGCTATGTTATACCTGTCCTCCATGTCATGTTCAGGAGGACAATTAGAGACCTTTAAGGCACTTTGAGTAGGAAAATGGTGTAATGGGAATATTTCCTGATTGCTGTGCATGTTAGAGGCTACCAGACAAGAGGCAGGGTAAATGGTTAGGAAGCTGTCTGCAGCAATTCAGATATGACATGGCAGGGTTCCACTGGAGTCGTCCTGGTTTTGGAGATGGTGAAAGTAGAGAGATTTTTGACAGATATTCAGGACTTGGTGATAAATTGGTATGTAGGGACAAGAAGGGTTAACTCAAAGACTGAAAGATAATGACAAACTCCTGCACGCAAGTAAGAGAAAGATAACCCAGAAGAAAAATAGAAAAGAGAGAGGAATTCAGGAACTCACATGAGAGGAAATATGAGGGACCAAAAAGCATATGAATGCAACCTCAGCCTCACTTTCAGTGGTAGAACTGTATGCTAACACCAAAATGAGATACCGTTTGCACCACTTGGGCAAACAATAAAAATCTGACAATGCCACATATCAGTGAAGGTGTGAGTAAACAGCAGCAGGCATTCATAGCTGGTGGGAGTAGAAATTGGTATCACTTTGGAAATCAATTTGACAAAATCCAGTACAGTTGAAAATATGTATGTGTTCCATTCAGAAAATCCACTTCTAGGTGTGTATTCTGGAAAAAAATCTTACTCTTATGCAAGAGAAAATGCATAAACGTATGCTCATTCTAGTATTGTAGAGTATAGGTGACTTGTATGTGTAATTGTACTGTAAAATTGTAGACGTCAACATCTCTTGGTGCTGGAATGGATAATCACATAAGGCATATTCATATGATGGAATATCACAAAACAACTAAAATTAATGATTCAAATACTTGTGTTCCAACATGGATAGTACTCAAATAATGTTGAGTTGAGAAAAGACCAAACAATAGTATTATCCCAGCAAGACACTATTTGGTTGGTTAACATTCTAAAAGATGTAACAGAAGATGGTATATTGAGTATGTAGTATGTATTGTATTGACTACATATATATATAAAACACATGTGTAATAGAACCGTGGAGGCATGGACTGAAAAGACACAGGCCAAATATTTATCTTGTCAACTCATACTAGACTCAACCAGTATTTAACACACACAGTATTTGTTAAGCATTTATTAGTGGCTGAATCTGGAGAGTGAAGGAGAAAAAGGAGAATGTGCTTGGAAAAGAGGTGGAGTGAGATATAGAGGTAGTTTCATTGTGTTTATAATATTTTTATTTTGTGGAGAAATAATGATAAGCCTTTGTTAATTCTTGGTGGTGGATACAAGGATTTATGTACTGTGACACTGAAATTAGATGCATGCTGAAAAAGTGTCCATAAATTTAAAAAAGAATGTGAGTGATGTGAAATTAATTTTGTGGGGTTGTTGGAAAAGAAGACTGATTGAAGGTGAGTGTCAGACAAAGGGGAGGGAAGAAGAAAAGAGAGGGATTTAGCACTTTTTCAAGAAGTTGCACTTGCAAAGAGAAGAGACATATAGTTGAGGGAATTTTTTTTTTTTTAAAGGAAGAAGGTGTTAATACATATCTAAATGCTGATGGGTTGAAGTGAGTTCCCGAAGAGGAAACTAGCTGCTTCTTGTTACTGCAGAAAGCATGCTGTGGGTGAAGTCTTGAGCAGAAGGAAGGACACTTCTCCTAATGGAAAAGCAGAGGAAGGAAGGATTGTAGGCATAAGTACATTAGGGAGGTGGCAGGATGCTGTGTGAGGACTCTCACAATGGTGTTTGAATTTATATCTTTGCAAAGTGAGCAAGAGTTACCTGAGTTAAAACTTTAAGCGAATGTTGGGAATTGCTATTGGGAGGAGAATAGGCTGCATAAAAAATAAAGACTGGCTGGCAGAACTGAGAACTTGGATGAAACTGGAGATCTTCAGTTTCTCGTGGTCCCAGTGTCTAGAGTTGCGTGATTTGCTCCAGCATTGCTTAGCACCCCAGAAGAAGACACTGAGCAAATAAACAGTGGAGTGGATCCAGCACTGAGTTTTTCTAGGCAGATGGGATGGAAGAGCTCAGGAACATGGGGGCTGAGGAAACAACAAACCTTGCCTATCAAAACTGTCACTGAATCTCAGCTTGATAGAGAAGGAAGTGAAGCCAGAAAGAGCTGGAGGATGAAGGGTAGAGTCGAGTCAGGAAAATGGAGGTCTCAGTGCAGCTAAAACAGTAGTTTTATGTGACCACCATTCAACTCTTCTACTATGCTGGGATTTTCATGACTTTAGGAATGGAGCAGTTATTAGTGATGACATAGTCAGGAGTGTGGTAATCAGAGTGGGTGACAGAGATGTATGAGCAATCAATGGAAATAGTTTGAAGAGCTGAGTGGCCAGGGAACCAGCTGTGTGTTCGTGAAGATGCTGAAAGCACCTAGGATGATGGCATCACTTGGGAGGGAAGGGACTGTGAACCAGACACTCAGGTCTTGGATGAGTGATGGGTAAATAAGATGGATGATGGATAGGAGGGCAGAGCATGGTCTGGCTCAGTCACCCGAGCCTCAGTGGATTGGAGGAGAAGGTGTCTGGACTTAGTGAGAAGGATCAGTGAGGGCATCATAATTCTAAGGTTCATGAAGGTCTGGAGTATGAGGCAATCTCCACCTGAGAAGATGGTAAAGGAACAGTGCCCTTGGGCGGAAGTCAACTGTTAGTGGAGACCATATAATGAAGGAGGCCTCCACTGAGGTTGAGGAAGGCTTGCAGATTCTAGAACAGGGTCCCAGAAGGCACAGTGAAACATTTGGTTGGGAGGCAGAGTGGGAGTTTGGGGAAGAGGTCAGGCAGCACAGAATCGGGTGGTAATGAAGGCACTGAGCAGGGAGCTTCCCATCTTGAGCAGTGTGGACAAGGATGGCAAGGCTTTGAGGCACCACGAATGAATAACTATGGCTTCAAGATTTCCATGAGAATTATTCCAAGCAGTCTTCTACTGGCAGGTGGAAAGGAACAGGTGGGAGGGACCTTCAGGACTTGAATGAATCTATTAGGCCTGGATAATTGCATTTCTGAGGAAGTCTTGGTTCACTGATGGACAAAGAAACTCTCTGGAAGGAGTTGGGTGGCTGGGCTCTGGACAGGTTGGGAAAGTTCCAGGGAGTGACTCATGGCTGCCAACTTGTGTGCTATCAGTGTGGGTGGAGGCTCAGTCTAAGGCTGAGGCCAGAGCATAATCAAATTCAGATTCTGCAACTCCACATAAGCCTGCACCAGTTCTGGGAAACCTGTGAGGTAGATCAGGTTAAGATCTAATCACCACGTCTACCTCCCCCATGTATACACACATACTCAACAAGCAATAGCAAAGTTTAGACTTGATGGTGCTAACCAGAAATTTGTAACTGGAATCCAGGAACATAGTCCAGCAAACATATAGCATTTGCACCATTTAAACCTAAAAGGCAATAAAAAACAAAAACAACAACAAAAAAAACTTGTCTTAAGCTAGCTATAGCCTTTAACAAGTAAGTAGAATATACTCCTGTAAATAAAATTTAAAATGTGGAAAAAAAAAGATTAACAAAGAGGTTTGTCTGTTGTTGATGATGATAAATTACATATTTAGTGCATTTGTGGGAAGGCGCTGTCACAATGCTTCCTGGCTTAGGTCATCAGTAGGATGGACTCCATCCAGCCCAGGAAGACAGTCATGCCCCGCAGTGGTGTGGTACAAAGCTATGCAAATCTGCATCCTCCCTGTAATTTTATAATTTGGTATGTTTGCATATCGGATTTTCTAAAACCAAGTCCCCTCTGAAGGATATTAACAAGCAATGATGAGGATAGTTTCACTTCCTCCTGAGAAGTTCAGGGAAGGTGAAGCCACTTGAGAGGTCTTCACAGTCTTTGTTGATGACATTCCACTTAAGCATAGCCCTTTTGCCTGACATGAGCGTTCACTGTATGAGCCAGCATTGATTGATTTCTGGTTGGCTCTAGTGAATCCAAGCCCTTTAGGTCAGTCTTAAGCATCATAAACTCGTTTTCTTTTCATGAAGATGCAATTTGACTTTAGTGGTAGAATCTGCTTTTAGTCGAAGGGACAGAGGAAACTTGCTGCTTCTTGTTGCAGCTCTATCTCTCACAAATGAAATGAAATGAAAGGAAAGGAAATAATACACACTGTTGCTAGTTTCTAAACTCTGCAGACTCAGTCACAGTGGCATCCTGGGTTCAGTTCAATGAGACCACTTCCCTGTGATTGGCTTAGAAATCTCATGTGCATATATGTGTACCTAAGCTGGATGCTTTCATGGTCTTCATCCAAAAGAAGAAAACAATCAGAAGGCCGGTAATTCTGGGAGGCTTCAAAAACGCTCACGGCCATAAAAATCAGAGTGAAGACAGATCTATACTGAGAAAATTTCTGTAGAACAAATTCTGCAGAGAATATTCAGCCACTGGACAAGGTTGATAATTCTGAGACGCCTACAGAGGCACTTAATCTTAAAACTGCCAGTGCAGAAGAATAAAGCACCCTCTGTCCACGCTTGAGATCTTTGGAACAGGTTATTTCCTTTCTTTTTCTTTTAATTCTCAATACACAGATGGTTTGTGCAAAAGAGAGCTTTAAAATAAGCAGGGCAGGCCCTCCCAAATAAAAAAACGTAACTTGATTATCTGAAACTTTTCTGTGCTTCCAAAGATTAGAACACTGAAAAACTTCCTAAAAGAATGCTAGTTTTGTTAAAATCTATTTTGATGTGTATATTATAAAAATCATACAGGTTTCAGCAGAATGAAGCTTTAAATGAGTTTGCAAATGCCACAAGAGTGGACTTTCTCCTTCACATTTAAACGTTATAAAACCGGTGTTCTAAGAACCACACACTTGCACATTTCAATAGTTAACAACTTATTCCCCATGAAGTGAAAATGCCCAGAATTGCTCTCAGAAAAGTGTACATTGATGAGAATATAAAGGAACGGCTTCACAGAAGGACTTCAGAAATAAGATGTGTTTCTCTCCTCCATCCATGGTGAAGGAGGAATTTGCTCACTTCTGTTTTTCCAGTCTCCATCATTCTACTCAAATACCTCCAGCCCTCTAACCGCACCACCTTCTCAGAGGACTGCAAAGACCTCACACCACCCCCAACACCTACAGTGAGAGTTAGCTGCAGGCTACAGTTATATAATATCACAGAAAAAAGATTAAGAATTACATTATTGTTGTTGCTGGAAGGCTGTATTATAGCTATTTCAGAAGAGAGATTTATAGCAGTATTTAATGAATGCAACTAGTTTTGTTATCTGTCCGTAACCATATCCATGTTGTGCATATGGTAAGATTAAATTAAGCCATTATAATAACCCTACAAAAGGTGACTATTTGGTGGTGGCAAGTCTGGCTAAAGGAAATCGTATTAGCTTGATGCTATGGTATTATTCATTTCGACACAGGTTGTTGGCCAAGTCTGCCCAAAATGTGCCTTATAATTTTTAGGCATTTCCTTTATTAAGGAACGTGAAAAGATCTAGCTTCGGGATGTAGGTGTTATTGGAGTTATCAATCTCAACCTACTTAAAAATATCGCAGGCTCAAACTTGGAATCATGATTTCTTTGCAAAATTAACTTTTTCCACCTTTGAACAATTTTCGCACATTTATTTTTACTAGGAATTATTTTTTCAGAGATGGTTATATGAAGGGTCATTAGGCAGGTTAGCATACTAGAAGTTTCAGAAAGTTAATTCAAAATTTTAAAGAGTTGACAAGGGGGAAAATCAGTCTGGATCTAGTGAAAAATGATCAATTGATAACCACAGGTTATTTTAAATGTTTTATGTAACACTGGTTATATAGTAAGTCATAAATAATACATGTTAATTACACTGATAATATATAGCATATATATGTATATATACTATATAATATATATATTTAATTGAGAGAGAATCTGGTCTCACTATTAGCAAATTTCAGCAAAAAAATATTATTCGTTATTATTTTCCTTTCTACTGACATTTTCCCAATTATTTATTGTTCAAAATTGAAATAACCTAGCTGAGAAAGGAAAGGTTGTTTTGTCATGATTTTTAAATGAATACCTGGGAAGGTAAGCCAGGTGCTATTATAATTTGTGTTTTTGGCAAACCGATTAGACATAATATATTACAGTTATGAAAATAAAATAAAGATTTTTAGATTTTTCTACTGAGGGAAAGAAAACAGAGAAATTATATGGCAATGTTTCTTGATCTCAAGTGTGTATCTTGGCTATTAGATTATTACATTGCACAACTAGAAAATTTAAGAACTGTCATCTGGCCAAGTGTGTTGGCCCACACTTATAAAATCCGTATTTTGGGAGGTCAAGGTAGGAGGATTACTTGAGTATGCAAGTTTGAGACCAGCCTGGGCAACAAAGCAAGACTCCATCTCTACAAAAAATAAGACAAAAGTTAAAAACTAAAAATAAAAAAAGCACTGTTATCTCACAGCTTGGTCTAGCCATCCCAAATGTGGAGACTGGCACTCCCAAGAGACATATGTTATACGAAGCCAATCTTGCAAACAACAGGGTTCAAAGCTTAGCTAAGTACCTCTTGAGCATTCTGTTTTTTTTTTTTTAATTGACTCAATGTACAAAGGCTTTGTAAGAGTAGTTACAAGCAATAATGCAAGTTAGGGGCTCATAAAATGACAAGTATATTGGCAGAGTTTGTTAAGGTCTGGAAATCTCATTTTCTGGTTTCAAACTTCACTGAAGCCCAGACTAGTAAAGTCCTTCTGTTATAGTCTCAGAGCTGCCTCCTCCCCTCCCCTCCCCTCCCCTCCCTTTCTTTACCCTCCAGTCTTTTCCTTCCCTCCCCCTCTTTCATTCTTTTTCTTTCTTTTTTCTCTCTTTTTTTTCCTTGAGACAGAGACTCCCTCTGTCACCAGGCTGGAGTACAATGGCGCAATCTTGGCTCACTGCAACCTGCACCTCCAGGGTTGAAGTGATGCTCCTGCCTCTGCCTCCCCAATAGCTGGGATTAAAGGCGTGAGCCACTGAGCCCAGCCTCACAGCTGCTTTCTCATGTTTTCATAAGATGTGTAATTATACATCTACATAGTAATACAATAAAAGTCTCTTTCTCCCCAACTAATATTGCCCACCTCTGTATCCTTGGCACCTGCCATATAGTAGGTGCTCAATAAATGTTCATTATGTGAATGAAAGGATCTGTGAAACAGTTCAAGTGTTTTCTCCTATCTAGACATTCAAACCAGTGGGTTGCTCAAAATGAAAGTCCTCTTTAGGGGTAAATTTGTTAACTATAAAGTACTGACAATACTTCAATATTGTGGAATGTTTTAAAGGATTTTTTAAAATTTATTTTACTTATGACATTGACTTCAATGAAAGAGGAAGGAGTCTTCAGTAAACTCCCAAATGTCTTATAGTAGGGTATGTTTGCTATAGTCAGTGGAATGTTTCCATCAAACAATTCACTCAGTGTGTTTATTTACGTGCATAAAAGGACTCAGTCCATGAAATTTGAGAATACTTTCTGAGCTGGGCCAATAATATGGGTGAAATAAAAAGCAGAAAGCTCTCATGTAAATAAAATGGCTTGTTATTAATTCCTTACTGGATATTCCTGTAAAAATTCAACGACAGAACAGCATGTCTGTCTCATGGTAAAAAAAATTCACAGATAAATTAATTGGAAGACCACATGGACTCTATTAAATGTTTTTCTATTTTCCTAAAACATCAATGTAATTCCAGTTTAAAATAGGCAATTTGCTTGTGAAACAAATGTTATATATCATGCAGAAACTGACTTTTTAATAATGCCTCCAAATATTTCTGTGTCCTGGATATTTAAGTATTTACGGTATATATTACTAACCCCTATTAATTTTACATTGCAATCAGAGGAGGCCTTAACTTTCATTTTTAGCTAGAGAATTGCTTCTGCCCCTGGATCCATTTCAAGATAAAATTAATTTTAACTTATTGATAGAAAGATATAATTTTAAATCACATTTAAATTTTATGTTTTAGCTAATGATTTATTTATTTCCTCCTCTCTCTATATATAACAGGAGATTTTTATGTATTTCTACTTTATAGAAATTTTTAAGCCTTAGCTTAAAGTTCTAAGTATTTATTTTGTCTACTCAAAGCTTAATTAAACATTTGTGGAACTTTGTCATAATCTTATAACATGAGAAGACCCTAATTAAAAAAAAAAACTTAAATTTGGACCATATTTGTTATTCATTAAAACAATCCTTTGTTTTTTCAAAACTATTGCTTAGTAATCTTGACTGTAAACTCTGCTATCAACTTTCATATACGTCATGTATACAAAATTATATCTTCATACTGTGTTAAAGCTAAAATAAATCTTCAGCATTTTTTCAAAGGTTTAAGACTTAAAGATTCTGATGTAAATAACCTAAGAATATTCTGCTCGCCCGTTGTTGGAAGGGTATTCCACAGGGGATATTGTTAATGTGACTGACAAGTCAATTATATCCCATTCACAAATGTTTTGATGTCTGCAATATTAATAATACTGCATTGCCTATGAGAAGTGCTACCCTAACTACTGGCACGGAATAGTCACAATAAATGGCAGCAAATGTAATTCTAACCTCTGACTCTTTGACAAACAGCATGGGTACTCTCTGCAGCTCTGCCTTTAATTTCAGTGGCATCAAAGGAAAACTCAAGCGCCTTGGAAAATAACTCTAGCCCCATGTCTCTGATAAAATAAAATGCTTACCCACAGACATAAATTACCATGGAAATAAAAAGAGGGCCAAAAAAATTACACAGTTTCCTAATGCTCTTAAATCAAAGTAGCAGAGGGAACCAAGAACCATGAGCAGAGCATATGTATTAGGCAGCCCCACTGCTTGGTGAACAATCTTTGATAGCTTTAATCCAACAGGTTTGCTCAGTTGATGATGGGGTAGTGTTATTGATAATTTTCAAGAACAGAGTATATTTTAATAGTTATTTCTGTGAATACTACATGAAAATTTTTGCTGTAGAGACTTTATAAATGAGAATTCAGTCAATAAAAGCCATAACTGTGAGTTTAATAGTCACAAAACTGTTGGCTCTCTGGGGTTCTCTGCAGGAAGCCAAACAATCAGCAGCCTCCCCTCAGCCTTATAAGCCACGGTTTCCCTGTCTTCTGTCTTTTCTCCTTTCTTCCTTACCTATCTTTCCTAATTCCCTTCCTGTGATCCTTTCAAACTTCCTTCTTAATTACATGAGATAAATAATTGTCATTAACAATAAACATACAAACAACATGTGTAAAATTAAAGCCTTCCTTGACACTCACTCCTTTCTCAGAGGTAACCATTATGAACAGTGTGTTTTGCATCTTTGTGGTGCAAAATACAAACATATGCATGTGCATATACACAAATAACTTGTGTGTTTTTTTTTTTTTTTTTGAGACGGAGTTTCGCTCTTGTTACCCAGGCTGGAGTGCAATGGCGCAATCTTGGCTCACTGCAATTGTGTGTTTTAAATCACTAATAAGGTCAAAGTGTATGTATTGTTTGTGATTTCAAAACCTTGATATGAATTGAAAACAATGTTATATATCAGTCCTTAAAGATTTGCCTAATTCTTTTAATATGCTGCATAATATTCCATAATACAAATATGTCAGTTTCTTTGAATATTCTTTCCTTGATGAAAGAATAAATTAAATTGTTTCCAGTGATTTGCTGTCAATGGTAATGCTGTAATGAATATCTTTCTCACCTTGTGCACATGCAAATATTTCTTAAACCAGAAATAAAATCACTAAGGTAATGAATACACTTGTAGTTTTATTTGGTGTTGCCATGTTGCTTTCCAAGGGAGCTGTACCAATTCAGGTTTCACCAGTCTCTATGATATTTCTGATTACATTACATTACATCTTCTGCAGGTCTTGAGATTGTCAGATATGTTGATTTTGCAAATCTGATGGATGAGAAATAATACCTCCTCATGATTTTAATTGCATTTTACTAATTGTCACCTGTCTTCATTGTGTGTTGACTTTTGGTGAATTTTCTGTTCAATCTCTGTCCTTGAAAACAATAGCAAATTATTTGAAATATAGCTCACATACTTTGAAGTTTATCCATGCAAAGTGTACAATTCAGTGGATTTTGTGTATTTGCAAAGTTGTGCATTGATCATCCCCAAAAGAAACCTCATGTCCATTAGCATTTTCTCCCCCGAGTCCTTCCCCGGCAATCACTAATCTACTTTCTGTCCCTATGAATTGTCCTCTTCTGGACGTTTCATATAAGTACAATCATACAATATATGGCCTTTTGTCCCTGACTTATTTGGCTTAGCATGATGTTTTCCATGTTTCTCCTGTGTTGTAGTATTTATCAGTAGTTCATTCTTTTCTGTGGCTGAATAACATTTCATAGTATGGATTTACTGTATTTTGTCTATCCATTTATCAGCTGATGGACTTTGAGGGTGTTTGCCCTTTTTGGCTATTTTAATGTCACTATGAACATTCATGAGCAAACTTTGGAACATATGTTTTTAATTGTCTTTGGTGTACACCTAGGAGTGAAATTGCTGGGTTATTTAACAACTGTTTAACCCTTTGAAGAATTGTTAGATTGTTTTTCCAAGAATCATTTTACATTCCCACCAACCATCGCCGAAGATTTCAGATTCTCCCACATCATTGCTAACACTTGTTATTATCTGTGTATATTGTTACAGCCTTCCAAGGGAGTGTGAAGTAGTCACATTTTGCTTTTGCTTTGTGTTTTCCTGATGAATAGTGATGTTGAGTATCTTTTCAGGTGTTTATTAGTCATTGGTATGTCTTCATTGGAAAAACGTCTATTCACATTTTTTGCCCATGTTTAAATTGGGTTATTTGCCTTTTTATTATTGAGTTGGAAGAATTTTGCATTCTGGATACAGGTGCCTTATCAAATACATTATTTGCAAATATTTTATCTCATTCTGTGGGTTATCTTTTTTACTTTTTGGATGGTGTCCTTCAAAGGATGAAAGTTTTCAATTTCGATGAGGTCAAATTTACTTAATTTTGGGGGCACTTTTGATTTATTGTCATATGTGATCATTGCCTAATCCAAGATCACAAAGATTTGCTCCTTTGTTTCTTTTAAGTGTTTATGTTTTTTAACTCTTTTGTTGTTGTTGTTGTTCAGATAGAGTCTCACTTTGTCAGCCAGACTGGATTGCAGTGGCACAATTTTGGCTCACTATAGCCTTGACTTCCTGGGCTGAAGTGATCCTCCTGCCTTAGCTTCCCCAAATATCTGGGACTACAGATGCATGCCATCATACCCGACTAATTGTTTGTATTTTTGTAAAGATGGGGTTTTGCCATGTTTCTCAGGCTGGTCTCAAACTCCTGAACTCAAGCCATCTGCCTGCCTTGGTCTCCCAAATTGCTGGGATTATAGACATCAGCCACCACACCCAACTTGTTTTAAACTCTTATGTTTAGGTTTTTGATCAATTTTGAGTTAACTTCTCCATATGATGTGAGTTGAATGTCCTTTCACTCTATTGCATGTGACTATCCTGTTGTTCCAGAACAGTTTGTTGAAAGATTATTTTTTCTCCATTGAGTCGCCTTAGCACCCTTGTCAAAAATCAGTCAACCATAAATGGAAATTTTTTCTCTCCTAAAATCTCAATTCTATCCATTTTTCTATCTTTATGCCAGTACCACACTGTCTTGATTGTTGTAGCTTTGTAGTATGTTTTGAGGTTGGGAAGTAGAAGCTGGCCACATTTTTTTTTTTTTTTTTTTTTTGTTTTTCTTTGGTTAATCTAGGCACCAATTTTTCTATTGGGTAGATTGTCTTCAACTTATTGACCTAGAACAGTTCTTATATATTATAAATAATACTTCTTTGTTTGCAGTAACAAATATTTCCTCCTTGAGACTATCATTTGGCTTTTAGTTCCATTTATGATATTTTTCACACCAAATTACACATTTGATAAAACTGAATGTACTGAGTTCTCTTGTTTTGGCATTGGCATTTTGTATATAAGTAAAAAGATTTTTGAAAATGAAACAAATTTCTTCAAGAATTTCTTTTGTAAATTTAAATTTCTTTCTTTGGTTTTTAAATGTATCTATAGTTTGTTCCGAATATTCTGCATAGTGCTATAGCTTTTTTGCCTTTTTCTCAATTGAACAATTTTTTTTAAACATTTACTGGATATCCTTCAATTTCTCCACTATTTCAAAATCACTCCATTGTTACATGTTAAATTCCAATATATACAGTATGTCTATACCTATATATATCATCTTCCATCTATCTATATGGATATAGATCTATCTATCTATATGTGTGTGTGTATATATATATATATATGTTCCATCTATATGTATGTACATATATGTTCTGTGTTTCTATTCTCTTCAGTGATTTACTATTCTAAGGCAACACTAATACATGCTCTTAATTATTACAGCTTTGTCATATATTTTGCTGCTTGCATGGCAATCCCAGTTCCCACTATTTTTTGTTGTCCTTTGTTTTTATTTTTAAAATTTCTTTGCTATTTTTGTACATTATTTTTCTTAGAGATAAATGATATGATTTGTTTTTCAAGTTCCAAAGATTCCTGTTGCCATTTTGCTTGGGGTTGTATTTGATCAGAATCATTTGGTAGGGTATTGCTGTTCTCAGAGTCTTCAGTGTTGCCATCAGGGAGCATGAAATATTTCCTTATTTGTTTGAGTCTTCTTTTATGGCCTTGTATTAACTTTTGTGAATTTCTTCACATAGGTTTTGCAAATTTCCTCAGTGTGACCTGTTTCAAATATACACTTGATTGCTGGTTCCTTGGAACCTGGAATTTGATTTTCTATTGATAGGATATAATAATAGATGCTGTTTAATCCCACGTATTACAGACACATAGAAGAGGCAGGACAGGAGCTAAGTGGTCAGGGCTGGGCACAAAAGTTCAATGATCTGGGTCTGTGTCCCAATCCTGCCTCGTCTGAGCTGTGTGACTTTCAGCACGTTACCTTTTCCTCTTTCTCTCTCTATTCATTTTTTACATGTAAAGTGGGATGATAATAGTACCTCCTTCATTGAGTTGTTGTACACATTCATGCCAGACATATAATAAATATTCAATAAACATTAGCTAGTATTATTAAGTTCCATGAAGACATGCTTTGAGATCTAATGTAGGGCATGTGGTCCAGGCATACACTGAACTCCCCATTTGTTCTTCAGCTTTGTGACTGGGATGAGGTTACAAGGAATGGGTTTGGTCACGTATGTGATGCTGGGACCTTTGGAGGCTTCCAGACAGAGGAGGCAAGGAAAAGGGAGAAGAAAAAGAGAATGGGATTTAGTAAGAGCCAGTCAAACATGATAAGTAGTCTGGATACTGCCTTTACAGGACTCTGCAGAGTCTCAATCAGAGGCTGCCATAGAATCCTCACTTGCCTCCCGGCCTGTGATCTCCCTACGACTGGCCTCCCTCTAAATCAAGTCCTCCCCAAAATGCAGATCTCATCAGAGCATTGCCCTTCAGTATGCCCTGACTTTCTTCACAATGCCCGCAAAACAGATCTGGGCTCCTAAACGTGGTTTGAGAATCTGGTTCCTTTGTTACCTTTGTAGTATGATATCTCTTTACTTTAGTGATCTATAATTTTTTTCTGTCCCTTTCTCCCTTTCCAAACTTTCTTTCAATTACTTAGGTTTACAGCAGAGACCATTTCCTTCTGGAGACCTCCTCTGGCTTCTTTCCCTTTAAGATAAATGCTTGTTGTTTTGTAGCTTAAATTGTCTTCCAGGCTGTGATTTTCCTAAGCAGCCCCCCAAAATGTCCTTGCATCTAGCAGCTGTCCATATTGTGTCTAGTGAAATATACTTTGAAGGCAAATATGTTAAGTTGATGGCACAGATATTCTTTTTACCCCAAATTTCATGACCCTTTCCTCACCACATGGAAATGTGGTAGAGACAAATACTATAAAATGCCTATATATTGTCTGTTAACTCTATAATCAGTTATACCTGCTAGAGTATTTAAAATATTGCATACAGTTCCCTCCTCCCCGCCAGGCACATGGTTTAGGCTCCTACATAACTTAATAAAAGCTTAAATATGGACCAGACATTTAGTGGTTAACCCTAGGATTGCCAGCATGGATGCCAAAATAAGTTATCATACAAATCTTTAAGTTTACAATTATCTGTAAAGTACAATGGTCCTGACTGAATCAGGGGCTGAGGGGATGGAATGCCGATCCCAGTTCTGGTATAAATGAGCCTTTGACCTTAAGTGAGTATGGAAAAGTTCCCAGGCCTTTTTCAGTTACCACCTATGAACCAACCAGAGGCTTTTCCAATGCTCTCAAAGGTTTCATCTAACTAAAAAACACTGTCTTTTTGCATCATTCTCCTGCTGAAAAGTCATGGATTGCATTCAGAGTTACCTGTTAAGCCCTTGGTGAAAGAGATTGAACACAAAAGAAACAAAATATCTGACCCCTGCCATTGTAGAATTTGAAATATATTACAAAATTAAGTGATATGTAAACCATTTACTTTAATTTCATGTTTTGGTGTCTTGAGTTTGGATAATGAGCCTGTTTGTTGAAAATCCAATTATCCATTCTATTTTCTCAACCTCCACTATGTATGTGAATACATTCATTACCCACTTCCCAAAGCCACTCCCCAGTGCCACAAAACACATAAAGAGAGCTTTGTGAAGAGGTGGTATTCGAAGCAAGGGGACGGGGATGGGGAGACTTGAAAGGGAAGCATTAGTCCAGGTCTCAGAGCCAGGGTGGAGAAAGTATAAAATCAGGAGTGGGAAAATCAAACACCAAGACATTTAGTTTGGGGAGAACAGAGGGAGCCTCGAGGGCTAGGGTCTTCATAAGGGACAGGGTGGAGAGGGAGGAGTAGATGTTTTTCCACCAGGATTGAATGGTAGCTACAAAAGCAGACAGACAAAGACTAGAATTAATCTTCAAAAAGAGAAAACTGTGGTACAACTTAATAAAGATATTAACATGACTCAAACACTCCCCTTGTTTTCATCTATTAAGGAGAAAACTGGTTGAGGTCCAAATATGTACCTATAAAGTGGCCCTGAAGTTAGATATTCGGTACCCAACCAATTATATCTGTACAGTTGTCGGCTGGACATCTGTTCTCTCATCAAAGCAATGTGACATTTAAGACACAGAGTCAAACAGATGGCTGTATTTTGCTGAACTGGACTTTAATGAAAAACTCCAGATTCTTTTGTTGCAGAGGAAAGGGATTATTGCCATAGAGGTTGTTCATGATGGGAGGAAAAAGATAATGCTACATCAAAGAATTGAAATGAGCAAGGAAACATTGAGATGATTTCACTTCTCAAGAGGGATTAAAAAAAGTAACTCAGATAATGTGAAATATTTCAAATTTATACAAGAGAAAGCTAAACGCAGGTTGCATTTAAAATCCCAGGTACCTTCTTTAAAATGGAAGAAACTTCAGTTAACTTTATTCAGTGCAAAAAAAAAAACAAACCCAAAAAAACCCCCAAGAAATATGGAATGAGCATTTCTTCCACTAAAAAAAGGAGGAAAAATATAATGAGGTAGGATTAATGCCAATTATCAGAGAAAGGTGATTAGAAACATTTGAATTTTCTAAACGACCTCAGCTTTCCAACCTACACCATCCCCAAATGACAATGGTATCCTTGCTTCCTATAGGTTGTGCCTCTCTTCATGAGAAACGTGTTAAATGTTCACAAATCTTGGTTGTGCCTTTATGGGTTGCTGAAGAGAAATTATTGCATCAGCTTATCAGAAACCTTGGCTTGGGTTCAGGTATGTCCCTGTCAGAAAAATAACTTCTTAGACTTAGGTAATGATTTTAATGTGATTTGAATGGTTTTGAAACTCCCGATTTCAGAGTTTCCATTTCCCAAATAATTATCTTTGTAACATTTTAAAAGGGAAAAAGTAGAGGAGGGTATGCGGATATGGTTCTTTTCCAAAGCTCATTAATTGAATGCAAATAAATTGTAAACTCATTACAATGCAGGGTGCTTTAATTAAAATGGTACATGTGATATAATAAAAACAACAAGAGAATGAACTTTACTTAGAATTTGATAACCTTTTATAAATAATAGTTCTTAATCAGAAGCAGAAGGGGCACAGGAGCATTTGAGTGTTGTTTGTAAATGCAGACGCGTTTTCAGCACAGTAATTGTCTTTATGAGTGAAGTCACACAGAGGGAGCCTTGCTCACTGAGGCTTAGAATTTATTGACTGCATGCTAAAGTCATGGGCCACAGTGTAACATTCCAGCACAGTATTACTTGAAATTCTAAGAATCAAGTGTCTCCAATGTGGCTTTTATTGGTTCACTCAGGACTCACTCAGTATCTTATGACACAGTTTCAAATCAGGGGTTTTAAGTGTATCTTCTAATAACTTTAGGCAAAGGAAAAATCAGTTCGCTTTCTTTTAACTCATAAAAATAGCACTGATTGTCAGGTAAACGTCAAAGGAAGTGATCAGTGAACTTGACTTTGAAAAATACAAAAGGCTCTTAAACACAATGTGTAAAAATGATTACATGGTAGCCTGGTTGCGTCTGCTTCAATGGAACATTTTTCCCATTGATATTTGGGTGTGTTTAGTTATAAAATACATGGAGAGTGCCAGGGAGGAAAGGCAGAGGCCACAATTGGAATACAAAGGGGGAGCAGGAGAACAGAGTGTCTTCATAGCGGTGAAGAGAGGGGAGAGAATCAAGAAGAGAACAGGGTCGAGAGTGTCATTTCTTAGCCAGATGCTATGGCTCACATCTATAATCCTAGTACTTTGGGAGGCCTAGTGGGAAGATCACTTGAGGCCAGGAGTTCAAGACCGGCCTGGGCAAGAAAACGAGACTCTATCTCTACAAAAAATTAGAAAATTAGCTGGATTTCGTGGCACACACCTGTAGTTCTAGCTACTCAGGAGGCTGAGGCAGGAGACTCCCTTGAGCCCATGAGTTTGAGGCTACAGTGAGCTGCACTCCAGCCTAGGCAACAGAGTAATACCTTGTCTCAAAAACAAACAAACAAAAAGAGTGTCATATCTTCAGCAATGTCAAGAAAGGCAGGAGCTGAAAGTGGCCACAGACTAGACAATGAGAGGGTCACTCTTGTCCTTTGCACATTTTACTGTCATAGCAGGCTGTGCCTCACCAAGCATGCTCTGTCATCACGTTTGGCTGGTGATATGTTTTGACTGTGTCCTCATCCAGAGTCTCATCTTTAATTGTAATCCCGATAATCCCCATAATGCCCACAGGTCAAGGGAGAGACCAGGTGGAGGTAGCTGAACCTTGGGGGCAGCTCCGCCATGCTTTTCTTGTGATAGTGAGTGAATTCTCACGATATCCAATGGTTTTATAAGGGGCGCTTCCCCATTTGCTCATTCACTCTTCTCCTTCCTGCTGCCTTGTGAAGAAGGTACCTCACTTCCCTTTCACCTTCTGCCATTATTGTAAGTTTCCTGAGGTTTCCCCTGCCATGCTAAACTGTGAGCCAATTAAACTTCTTCCCTTTATATATAAAAACAATTCTCAGTGCTCTTTTAGAAGGGTAAATAGAAAATCAATAGAGTTCTTTTTAAAAAATTTCAGATAATACTACAGTTATCAGTGTATACATCTGCTGGATCTTCCTCTGTGCATATATTTTTAGTAAAATGAGATTATACTATACACACAGTTCTTGCAATCAGCTTTTTCAAGCCAATGATCTACATGTATCCATTTCAATAAATGTTCACATATAAATGTTCACTGATACTCAGACTGTGCTTGGCTTCCGTTGTTAAACCTAAATATCTTTTATAAGCTGCATCACAGAACCACACCTTGAAATTGTCTGCTATGCCTGCCAGTCTCTTTCAACACATCTCCTTTCCCATGACCATGACTTACTTGTTCGAGAGAACCGACTGGCGTGCCTAAAGAATGTCGCACTCTTTCGATGTGTTGCCTTGATTCTAACTCTGCTCTTTTTTAACCATCAAAACACCATTCTTTTACTTGGATGTTCTGTTTTTCTTATTTTTTAGCTAAATCTTGTTTAGAGAATAAATTATAAATTCAAATAGTAACCACAATAGCTAATGAAATGGTCAGAAATCCGAGTTAAAATTTTCGAAGCACTGTTGCATCATTTACTTGGAACTCCTTTTGGTAAAATCATAAACATTCCCCATTTGAACACACATATTAAAAAGAGACCTTATTCCAACATTTCTTCCCCATCTCTTGCTTTCAATATTGTGTAAATGAATACAAATTCTTGCTCATAGTATCGTTTAGTGAAAAAGAGAGAAAGAGAAATTGAAGATTCAATTTCTAGTGGTTTGCTTTGTTTTCAGATAATGCTTTTGATAAGGGGTTAGCACAAATATATGCAAATCTTTTGTAATAATTTGAGATCATTTTCACTGTCCTAATTTCTCTAGAAAGTTATGAGCTGCTCTCCTGTATTATACCTCTGATAATCATTCCAAAGTTTTCATGAAAATGGGTTAGTAATCCAGATGTCAATCACTTCCTTAGTCTCTTTGATTTTCACATATTATTTATTCACCGAATTTCATATATTTATATAAAAATTAAAGTGACTTTTTTCTAGGGAAAGCCAAGATGGTTTTTAAAAATATTAACTGTGTACTATGTAATTCTAGTTAGTCAGGAGCTTTAATTCTATTTCAAAATTTTATAATCTTTTAAAAAGTAACAAAAATCTCTATCAGTGTTATTCTCTATAATTCATTTATTCAAACAAATGAATTACTATTTTGAAAATGGATATTTAGATTTATTATAAAATAGTAGCATTTAAAAATAGAAAATATTTACAGAATGCTTACAACAGTCCAGCCACTGGAATAAGTACTTTCCAAGGATTATTTTATTTAAGTCTCACAAAAATCCTTCAAGGATTTACACCTGATACAAAAGATAGAAAAGCTAAAATGTGGTTTTTGGAGGGGAGGACATTTTAAAATGTACATTTGTTAAAACCTACAGTTGAGGTACACTTGGTGATCTACACTTTTCAGGTGGGTGTATTTTCTGAGTCCTCTTTTGAGACTTTTTCTATAGCAGTTGTCTGTCATATGCCTGGATGGAAAATACCTACCTAGGTCAGTAGTGTTTCATTCGCCAAACAGAAGGATCCAGGAAATCAATAAAATGTGAATACTGTCAAACTATTAGCTTCAGTGAGCACTAGGATGGTATTATTCTGTCCTGCCATTGAGAATATTGTGTATGAGGCAGTTTAGATGAATGGGCCTTTTGAGAGGTTTCATAATAGAAGAGCAGTCAAAAGGACCCCCCAACCCATCTTTGCTTGTCATCATTCCATTGGGTATTTGGATACATTTTATTTACCTGCCTAATGTAATGTTGATGGGCTAATTCATATAATAGGGACATTTGTTTTGAAAAAACAGAAGAGCATGTAAATACCATCCCATTAAAGACTTTTCATTTGATGTTCTATTTTCTTTTAGAATAAAACACATAACTTTTTTCTGTGTAAATATCTTCCAGGAAGTTAATCATCAGATTTCTACAAATAAATATTCTGACTAGAAGAACAAATCTTACTTGTGTAGTTTTAGCCATCACTGTAATGATTCCAAATTTTTAATGTTTAACACAATTAACAATTAAAATATCAGAATGGCTTAAAAAGCAAAGATTTCAGAAAATAAATATTATATTTAATTCCTAGAATAAGAGATTCTTGGATTATATGAATTGCTATATAAGTCATGACTCAAATAGCTCATCAGTTCTTTTCTTATGCTACTACTAAATATAATCTGGAAGGGGGAAAAAAGGGTGCCATGTTGTTTCCAGAATTTGGATTTGAAAATGTTTTACAAAGATTTTCAAAGCCAAGAACATTCATTAAAATGCAATTATCTAAAACAATATTGAAAATGTTATTTAATAATGATAACAGTAAGAGTTAAGTAAGTAAGTAACTTTTATGCTAAGCACTTTACCAGAGTTAATTTGATCCTCGCAGCGACTCATATTATTCCCTGCTTGCAGATGAGGAAACTGAGATTGACGTCATGTCTCTTAATTCTGGGTCTCACAGCTAGGATTAGATATTTCGTGGATTTGAAAGCAGGTCTGTTCTGTAAGCCCAGGACTCTGGTTCCTACGTCATAGCGACTCCCATGCTTTTAAAAGTTCAGCTTGATTTAATATAAAATGTTTAATAAAATATATTGAATTCTTGAAAGTGGTCATGGAGCTTCTACTAGCACCACCCAGTGCAATGAAAACAGGGGGAGCAGAGACCATAACTATTATGTTCTGTCCTCTGGAGGCTTCCAGACAAGTAGAGAGATGTGAAGACTATTATTAAGACCAGCAAACCATCATGGCATGTGTATACCTATGTAACAATCCTTCATGATCTGCACATGTACCCCAGAGCTTAAAGTATAAGAAAAAGAAAAAAGACCATGCAAAATTAATTAGAAAGGTGAATTTCCAAGTTCAATTTCCTTTTGTGGGGAAAGGGTGATGGTCAGAAAGTGCAAAAGTCACTGATCTTCCAAGTGAGAAGGTAACAAATGCTTGTTAGGAGCAAAAAGTGTCCAGGTCATGTGCACAGCAAAATCGACAAATGTAAATAAAGATAAGATAGTGTATAATGTTCATTTTGCATCACTCTGTCTTGAGTATCCATTGTGAGTGAATTATTGGACTTGTAATGCTTGTTTATCTGTAAATTTTCTAGATTTTATTTCTTTAGCCATTAAATGAAGTATGCCTAGCGGAACATTAAAATAGTGTTTCAGCATGATGATGTACAATTGTATATCTGTCAAAATTCAAAGGAAAAGGTGTTAAATGTTATAATCAACATTTAAGATGAGAAAAAATATCATTAAACTTTATAGGAAAATGAAAAATCATGAGAAGCACTTAATATGTTCTCTATCTTAAATTATTGCTTGGATAATATGAAAATTCAGCTTCTTTCTAGATTATTTTTCTCATCAGTTCTCTCTTTCTTTTGATAAGTATTGGCCACTATATATTTTTTCAACATATTTTCTCCACAAATGAAAACAAAGCTCTCCACAACTTCTATGCCTACAAAAATTCCTCACTTCCTCCAAACTAAAAATAAATCTCTTGATGGAGCCCAGAAAACTGAGTATTTGCCCACAAGCCTAAAGCCTGAACACTGGGGATTATCAGGATAGATATCATTATGGAAAAACCACCTGCATCACGTCAGTGTCTTACTTGCCTCATAGTTTAACTTAATATAAATTTTATGCCAGAAAATACCATGGACCCAAAGAGAGTTGAACAATAAATCCTGACATCCAGCATGCACTTAACATATAGAAGTTGTTTACTAAGTAGTTTTTGTTGGCAGAATGCAAATAACTTTATTAAAATAGTATTCATAAAATAACAACAGTAAATACATATTATGATAAAGATAAGAAAATAGGTTTTATCAAAATTTATTTTGTTCAGTATATAATAATATCTAATAAAAAATAGCACTGGGTTTATAAATAGGATTTTAATTTTTTTAATTTTAATTTTTCTTTCAATAGTTTTTGGAGTACAGGTGTTTTGGTTACATGGATAAGATCTTTAGTGGTGATTTCTGAGATTTTAGAGCATCCGTCACCTGAGCAGTGTACGCTGCACCCAATGTGTTGTTTTTTATCCCTCAGCCCCCTCCCAACCTTAACTTCCAAGTCCCCCAAGTCCATTATATCATTCTTTTATCTTTGCATCCTCATAGCTTAGCTCCCACTTACAAGTGAGAACATACGATATTTGGCTTTCCATACTAAGTAGTTTTTTAATGAAAGAATGAGGCCGGGCGCGGTGGCTCAAGCCTGTAATCCCAGCACTTTGGGAGGCCGAGGCGGGTGGATCACGAGGTCAAGAGATCGAGACCATCCTGGTCAACATGATGAAACCCCATCTCTACTAAAAATACAAAAAATCAGCTGGGCATGGTGGCGCATGCCTGTAATCCCAGCTACTCAGGAGGCTGAGGCAGGAGAACTGCCTGAACCCAGGAGGCGGAGGTTGCGGTG
>NW_016107334.1:6836657-6846236 GCF_001604975.1 Cebus imitator
CTAATAGGATGTTGGGGGACCAACATGCACTTTCTGTAGGTTGTGTGTGTGTGTGTGTGTGAACATGGGACTAAATACACTTCTTTTCTCATAAGGATGTAATACAAGGGAACCAAATGCACCGTCAATCAGATCACATTCCTTGGATTATTATAATTATATTATAATGTGGACCTGCTTCCCCCTTCAACTGTTACCTGCCCTGCATTCTGATGGCTGGAAGGAAATCTTAGTGCGCCTCTAGCCTAGCAAACTGGGTGGTGGGCTAGGAGGTACATTTTTGTTCAATAGCAGTTGCTAACTGTAGCCTAAGTTTTTATGCTATTAATTTCCTCTCCTTCATTATTGAACTCTTTTTCTCTTCCTCTTGCTTTTATTAAAAAGATGACAAAAACGAGTAGCACTGTGTAGGCAGTTTCACATACAGTATCTCATTTCACCCTATCAACAACCCCTGGTATCATTACTCTCATTTCATAGATGAGAAACTAGAACAGTGATAAGGGGAAAACTGCCCCAGGTAATTCAGGCAATGGTGCTGGGTGACTTGGTTTTCTACCACACCATCTTTTACTGAATGTCTATCTTTTCCATTTACTGTATATAAAGTTGGTTGCTTTTACATAAAAGTACAAATGAGCATGGGATAATTGACATAAAATGGTTAAGATACGAGTATGGAAAAAGCAGAATGTGCACGCACAATTGGGGTCTCCAGAAATAACCTCTAGCACCTAAAGAATGAACTCAGCCTTAAAGTTCATAAGGTATTAACAGACCCTCCTTTTGAATCTATAATCTATGAGTCCAGAATCCAAGTTTACCAATTTGCATCCCCCAAGGATACATCTCAATCTTTTTAATGAAGAGAGATTTCTTTGACTATCAGCCAGGGTCTGCACATGGGAAGAATAGTGCCCTACATAGCCTGTGAAGGAGAATAAAAACCAGAACCTAAATTATTTTCTCTTTCTTTCATTTACCTTCCTGTAATGGATCATACTGGGCTAGAAGACATTTTTGAAAATTCTCCTAGCTGGCTGAAATACTTGAAGGGTTAACACCTAGTAACCAATCCTTTTTCTGAAGACCAAAAACCATGTTAAAAAGTAGAGGGCCATTTATCTGTTTTTCTTTAACAATTTTAAATATGTACTATATCCAAATCTTCACCCATATGACAAAAGCACTGAAATCAGACAACCATGGTTCATTCCTGGCCTTTGATTTTTATATCCATGCATGTTAAAAAGAGAGAGAAAGAGAGAGAGAGAAAAAGAGAGAGAGAAGGAAAACCAAACATGTGTGCTGCCTTTTAATAAAGATCATATTAAAAATTCAATAAATAGCAATATCTCTGATCTCTTAACAAAAGCTTCTGGTGTACAGGAAATTAAATGAAAAAAAAAAAAAACCTTGTTAATCCTTTTTGATTTCTGTACATTGTAGCTAGAAGCAGAATTCTTTAATTCACAGATTTCTCTTTTTTTTCTTCTTTTTAACATTAAAAAATTTTTTTCTTGCACAAACGTTGTCTGGGCAACACTATAAATGCAGCTTGATTCTCAGAAACATTTAAAAATAAAGGGGGGTAGAATGGGGTGCGAGCGGTTGTGACATCGTCTCATCCCAGTAGCCTTGGAAGGAGTCCACCTCGAACCAGGTGATAACCTGATAGACTTTATCTTGTCTTCCCTCGGCCTCCCTGAAGCCTGCCAACACTTCGGCTGGCTGTTAGGCATTTTAAATATCCCCCCTGAGCCCTAACCTCACCCCCTTTCTCTTCTTGTCAGCTGGAATGTCTCAGAGCTGTCAGAAGCTTGTTGCTTATTGATGTTTCCGTGTGTTTTATGTCTTTTCTGAGATATGACAGGCCCTGACACAGTGCTGATTTCAATCAGGCTGCTTCTGGAGAGGCCTACGATTTTTAGTTGCACTATCCACGTCTGGAGCATACTTCAGAGGCTTCTGTCTAATGAAAATGTTTCAGGAGGCCGAAATAAAGGCCGTGTGCTAAACAAACAGCAGCTGAGGAATTCACCAGGCTTGAAAAAACACGTGTGGATGCACACACGCACAAGTGCGCGCACACACGCACAAGTGCGCTCACACACACACACACACACACCCCAGAATCACTGCCCGCCCCCCTTTCCTGCTTTTGTTATAAGAAAAGCAAGAACAGAAAGTGACCTCGTGAGCCAAAGGTTCTGACACTGAATCAAATCCCTTTAGACCTGAACTGACAGGCTGGGCCTGGCTTTAGATTACGTTATCACATCTTAGAGTGAGGCTTGTATGTACCTCCGGATTCCCTACATGTAAAGAGCTGGCGATTTTACCCCTGCTGCCTATTAAGTCAAGTTCTGATGTCTTGTCGAGAATGAAAGCCTATCACACACAGAGGGCTGAAGTAAAGGGGGAAGAAAACAGCCAGAAATGGAAATAAAATGTGTAGCCGGCAGTGAACTCATTTCTGTTATTTACAAGACTGGCCATCAGGAGATTTAAAACATCAGCAAATTATTCTTCATAAATCCTGTGTGATTTTCTGAAACTTATACAGACATCTAATTTGATATGTCATGTTGGTCATATTCAAGCTGAGCAAATAAGGGGCTCTGGATACTAAAGGCCTTTTATTTAGCCAGAGTTGGCACATTCATCTGAGGGCCACCATCATCAAATTTGCTTCCAGAAATCTGAGCAAGAGTGCAGCACACTGTTTTGTGTATATGTCTAGTAAGTTGCACACTCTTGGTCTAGTCAAATGACTTCATTGTGTCTGCGTCACCATTGGAAATAAGAATGCTAAAGTGCTTTATGCTTTTTAAGAAGGACATCTTTTCATTATTCATCTTTCAAACTTTACAAGTCAGGCAATTTGTGCAAGCTTCTCATAAGTCAATGAAACTCCAGTTTCATTGAGGACCAGATTTGAAACTTTCTCAATAACTGGTGTTCTCCTTTTCTACATGACAATGCACTTCTCACTGGCCTGCAATTAATATTTGTGACATGATTAGGGATTTCTATAAGGGAAAGACATAATATTATGCTAAGAGCATCTAGAATGAAAGTACTTCTTGAACGGTAAATATCTAAAGTGAAACAGGCATTAATCATAAATTCTCAAAAAGACCTCCAAAATCACCTTGCCTGGTTTTTGTTTGTTTGTTTTGGTTTTTGTGGGAAAAGTGTGGAGTGGAGGTAAGAATAAAGACATGACAGCACAATCTCTCAAAAATCATCTATTGGGCAATTCATGGGACCCAGACTTATTCATTTATGCTCTCGCTTCAAAAGTGAGGTTTCACATTAGAATCTAGATTTTTGGCTTATTTGGAAAAATCGGCCATTCTAGAATTGATAAGAGTCAGCTGGCACTATGCACCAGTGTTGCTGGTTATATGAGCCCAACCTTATCTGGGGCGCCACAGCCTACCACCTGTTTTGCCTCCTCTATACCTAAGGCTCTGGGCCTTGTAACATCTGATTTACAAATTTGGAATTAGACGGCCTTTGATTTTTATTTCAACTCTACCACCTACTAGTTGTGTTGCTTTGGACAATGTACTTAACTGTTCTTAGTTCTAAAATGTGAAAAATAAATCCTGCCTCAAATGTTATTTGTATGATGAGTTGACATTGCAAATGCAAAGTGCTTGCCTCATTAAAAAACCCTCAGTAAATTTTAGTTCCAGCTCCCTTCCCTTCTTTGGAGAAGAAATGTGATCATCCTGTGTTTGTTCTTTTTCCAAGTCAGGTTCTTGACTATGCTACCCAAGTTACAGTTTTAGTATTTTTAGTAAAAGAAAAAAAAAAAAAAGACATTCCTCTGCCTCTAGGCCACATTGGGTGAAAATTACCTCTAAAAAAACTGTTCTTCCACCTCTATTCCATTTTTAAAATGTTATGATACTTTTAACAATATTAATATAATAACAGTAGCATGTGTTTATTGGGTTAGTCCGTATTTTATGACTTAGTATCGAATTTATGGCTTGTTTCTCCCAGTACTGTCACTATTAATTTTTGTTCCCATTTTTTTCATCAGCTGGAACATTGTCATAGAACTATTGCCTGCTCATGATAAGCAGCCTCTGCCATTATTATTTCAGGTCTGCTTATCAACAGTCAACACATCTCCCCAAATTATTATTTTTTTTTAAAGAAAAAACTATATTATCAAGTTAACCCCTTGGCCACCAGAGAGCCCTCTTCCTTCTGGCCACTCATATGCATTTCTGGCATGCTGTGCTCTGAAGTTAGAGGATTAGGAAAGCAGTCAGAAAGAGAACTGTCACTATGAAAATACCTCAGGGAGTAGAGCATGCCTTCACAGTATGACTTTAAGATATAAATTTATTTTGGTCCTGACTCATGTCCCAACGCAGGCGAGCTGGAGACCGGGAGTCAGGGTGGCTACTGACCCTTGGAAGGGTTGGTTGAGAGGGAAATGCAGCCTGGGAGCTCCCAGAGATCACGGGGCTGCCAGGCTCTCTGAAAATGACTGCCAATTTGGCCTAGTCTCAGCTGACTGCATGCCCAGGAGGGAGGGAATAGCAGTAATAAAGCAGTTTAGTGAAGAAAGATATTGCTTCAAGCTCCCAAAGCTTCCAGTCTATTTTATGACAACATTATTCACTCATATATCCACACAGACACACGTACACACACTCACACATGAACAGACGCATGAGAGCTCACATGATAATCAGAATATATACCATCTTTTGTGCAGAAAATGATTGATGCCAAAATCATTATCATTTAAAGCTATGTTTGAAATCACCCCAGGAGTAGTAAAATACTTTAGAGTTTTTCTTCTGTAGTTAAATAATGAGAAAATGCTGCTACTATGACACCAACAGGCTAGATTTGGGCTAAGGACTGGGTTTCTGTTGGCAGCCCCACAACCGACGTCCTGGTGAGTTCGCCATATGCTATCTTACCCTTTAATTGGGACTCATAAGATGCTCCAAGGATTATAAGAATTATCTGCAATTTTTTTTTGAGTCTCACTTTATCACCGAGGCTGGAATGCAGCAGTGTGATCTTGGCTCACTGCAACCTCTGCCTCCTGGGTTCAAACGATTCTCCTGCCTCAGCCTCCTGAGTAGCTGGGACTACAGGCACGTGCCACCATACCCGGTTAATTTTTGCATTTTTAGTACAGACTGGGTTTTGCCATGTTGGTCAAGCTGGTCTCAAACTCCTGACCTCAGGTTATCCACCCTCCTTGGCCTCCCAGAGTGTTGGGATTACAAGTGCGAGCCACACTGCCTGGTCACTTGCAACTTTTTAGAGAGTGATGCTACTGACATAGTACTAATTTATATTTATATATACATTATGCTACAATATATAACATATATGCAACCATATCAACATAGCATCTTAAAATTAATTATCCACTATTGAAATTTGCCTCTTTCAAATATTTATGCTTTTTTATTTTGAAAAAAGATCACAGATCCAAAGATTCATAGGCAAGAAAGCAGAAAATGGATAGGAAAAAAATGTTATTTCTTATGGTATCCTCCTATTTGAGGAGCAAATATCAAAGCCGCATTTTAACATTAGAGTGAGAAAGATGCTATGCTTTACAGTGACTCCGAGGCACTAAATTTTGCTTGCTACAGTGAGATCAACAGTTGTTCCTTCAATTTTCACAGCCTCCTGGAGAAGTGGAAGTATCATTGTTTCCACTTTACAGAAGAGAATACTGAGATTAGAGAAGTTAAACAGCATGCCCAAAGCCATGCAACTAACATAGTTTTTATACACACTTTCATAAGTTCTGCCTTTAATTTTAGTAAGCTTTAGAAGTCCATTGTATAAACAAACTTTCTAAATGTTGAAGTCCTTTGTAGCAGGATCCTGTTATGTAATTACCCTGAGATACCTTGAACATTCTATAGACATTTCCAGTAGGAGGAAAATTTAAAAAAATAAAAATGATAACACTGGTTAATAATACATAGGCAGTAATAATTCATTTTGTTGTAAATACGTCCCTGGAACAGTGTTCAGCATGTAGTACCTAAGACACAGGTAGGGAAAGTAAAACTACTTCCAATTCATTTTATAAGTGGAATTATTTCTGTTCATGTTTGCCATAAATTGATATTCAAATTTAAAGATTTACTCTACAATATTTTAAAGGAGATAACCCATGGTCTTTCCTCTCTTGTGAAAGAAACAGCGTCTACAATTGACTAATTACAGGGAGAATTGGGCATTCCATGAAGATTAAGGGCAAGTAGCTAATTACACCCACAAGTGGCTAACGGCAGCTACAATTAGCTGTTTATAGGAGCAATTATTGGTGTAGCCAATTTTGTACCCCAAAATAATTACAGGTGCAAAATCTCACATGCCGTTAGAAATACTCTATTTCAAAACACTGGCCCCATGTGTGAGCAGATTTCTTCATTCATTCACCTAAATAGAGGAATAACCAGAGTGCTCCCAAATTTGAGATGCCAAAATAGTATCAACTTTTAAACTATCTTTCATGAATTTATTTTATGCTTGAAAAACTGTAATTAATTTACAGTATATGAATACTGTGTGAATACTTGTAGCCTTAGAGAAATAACTGTAGAGACAGCTTATAGGTATATGTTTCCTTTCTTCTTTCCGAGGGTAATCCACTAATTAGGTGATAGCAAAATTTTAAAACATGTTTGGAGGTAAGATCAAATCACAACATGGGCTAAGATTGTCCATGTCAAATTCTGGGTTAATTCCTTGATCTTGAAGTTGTCATTTCATTCACATACTCATTAATACACATTTCTGGAATTCCTACTGTTTTCCAGGATTTTAGTCTAGATGTGCAGACTTGAAAAGAAAATCACCCATGGGTGATTCTTAACTTTCACAACTTCTTGAAATTCATTCCCTGCTCTGGGCAGCCTGGGAATATGGATGTGATCAGAGTATACTTTTCGGCTGACAGTCGAAGTGAATGGCTCATCATCTTAACATACCTTCCCAAAACAAACAGTTGTACACCTCCATTCCTAAGTACACCTCCACAGCCAAACAATAAACCACCATGCTTAAATTAAAAGTTTTTATTTGGCTTCTAAACAATATGATATGTAAAGAAATAACCACAGTAACTATACATGCACTTACATCTTTTCATATGTTAGGAGTTTCTCACTTTAAAAAAATTCTAATTATCATGTATTCCATTATGGATCATATCCATCATGATTTCCTTGAAGCCATAGTACAGGCAGAAAACAATCTATTCTTAATCAATTAGGAAGTACTTAATTTAAAGCTGCAACGTAACCTGATTTTGAAAAGCCAAACTTGAAAAGCAAGCATGAGAGTCAATGAGATTGCAATCTATCCCTGACTGTATGTTTCCAGAAATTAATCAAATTCATGAATTCAGAAATGAATCAAATTCAGATTTTCCTGGTTGAATCATAGAAATGATCATTTGATCAGCAGTTTGATCAGGGTTATTTATAAGTAGAGAAGGTGAAGTTCGGGTAGTAAAACAGAATGCTTGGACTTGGGGGAGCCACAGTGCCATGGTCCAAGCCCTGGAACTGCAGAGATTTGCAGTCCTGACTGTGCTTCTGATTTATCTCCATGAAATCACTCCAAGGTATTTCCACCCAGGAGGAGCAAAGTCTCTTTGTAGAGGGACCAATAAACACCCCAAAGGACCCCTTGACTCGCTTTATCTGTTTATAAAATGTGATTCACTACAGTTAATCCTACTTGGATCACAAGAAAAGACCAAATCAGTTTATTCATTCATTCGCCAAACAAACATCCATTTTGTAGAAAAATAATATCTAATGCTTAACAGCACTTGTCATGTGCTAGGCACTTGTCTAAACCCTTTAGAGATACTGATCTTTACAACCACCCTTGTGAGGTAGGTGCTATTGTGAGTCCCATTTTACAGGTGTGAAAATTGAGTCACAGAGAAGTGAAATTGCTTGGCCAAAGTCATGCAGTTGGAAAGTGGAAGAGTTATGGTCTGAGCACAGACAATTTCTTATCGTATTTTATCCTATGTCCAGATTGCTTAGGTCTGATTCTAGACATACAAAATCCAGTCAATTAGATACATTGCCTTAGAATCTTTCTCAGTTGGAGAGAGAACGCAACAGTTCTGCACAATGGGGAGAAGTCTCATATTGTGAGAGCTGACTTTTTAAGTGTGACACTCATTCCACCACTTTATTTTTATGATTTGTCTTTCAGGGTAGGCTATAATTTCCCAGTTAGTTACCTCTGAGCATACACCACTGCCTATCAATGCTTGATGCTTAGGTGTTTATTTTTTATTTTTTATTTTTTTTGAGACGGGGTCTGGCTCTGTCACCCAGGCTGGAGTGCAGTGGCAGTGGCACGATCTTGGCTCACTGCAACCTCTGCCTCCCGAGTTCAAGCAATTCTCTGTCTCAGCCTCCCAAGTAGCTGGGATTACAGGTGCCTGCCACCATGCCCGGCTAATTTTTGTATTTTTTTTAGTAGAGACAAGGTTTCACCATCTTGGTCAGGCTGATCTTGAACTCCTGACCTTGTGAACCACCCTCCTTAGCCTTCCAAATTGCTGGGATTACAGGTGTGAGCCACTGCCCCTGGCCAGGTGCTTGATATTAAACATTTTTTTGTTTTGGTGATAGAAACTATTCTGAGATGAAAAGTATTTTATCCTGTTGCAGAGGCTGGAAAGATATATCCTCCAGCATAGTAAAATGACCCAGCTACAGTAGGCATACCTTTGAGATCTACACAGGAATGAGTTTATGTAGAATATAGCCACCTCCTTTTTCACTACAGAAGTAAACTGACTAAATATTTAGTTAGTTGAAAATACTGTTTGCTTTTAAGAGGAGCTCTGCACCTCCATTGTTAAAAAAAAAAAGGTTTAGAACTGAAGAAAAAGTCAACTGGATTTTTTTCCCCCATAGAAAAAACATGAAGGCAAATATAGCATCTGCTTTACATGCTTGTTAAACCAGTCAGGACATTAACAGAGAGACAGATAGCTGGAAAGCCAGGGAAACTGACAGGGTTCCCTTAAGTGAAGCTTCCACCATGGGATTCTGTGTGGCAACCACCAGATTTGGCGTGAGTTCCTCATTGCCACTGTTATGGAGCTCATCATGTAATCTGGAGCAAGATTAGGTTATATGTGTCTGGCTTTGTTGCATTGGATGGAACTCGGATGGATGTATCAGAAACGATCAGTTTTGAAATCTTTTCTTTGAAGGTAAGGTTAAGTGACTTTCAGAATCAAATTTGGGACTCTAGCTAGAAAATAATGGGCTGTAAAAATAAAAAGGATAAAACCATCAAAACAGAATCTAGTTACAGAAAAATTGGCAAACATTCCACTATCTTTAAAAGAGATGAATTGGCCAGGCATGGTGGCTCATGCCTGTAATTCCAGCACTTTGGGAGGCCAAGGAGGGCAGATCACAAGATCAGGAGTTCCAGGCCAGCCTGGCCAACATGGTGAAGCCCCATCTCTACTAAAGGTGTATATATATATGTGTGTGTGTGTGTGTGTGTGTGTGTGTGTGTGTGTAT
>NW_016107334.1:6846356-6851217 GCF_001604975.1 Cebus imitator
AAAAAAAAAAAAAAAAAAAAAGAAAGAAAAAACAGATGAATTGCCCATCAATGGAGGATTGGATAAAGAAAATGAATAGTATTCTGTTATATATAATGGAAAACTAGTGTGTATATATACTCACATATACACATACACACACAAGGGAATATTATACACACATAACGAAATACTATTCAGTCATGAAAAAATGAAATCGTGTCTTTTGCAGAAACTGGGATGGAACTGGAGGCCATCCACTTAACTGGAATAACTTAGAAACAGAAAGACAAATACAACATATCCTCACTTATAAGTGTGGACAAAATAATATGTACACATGGAGATTGAGTGTGGTATGAGAGACACGGTGGGAAGTGGTAGGGGAGTGGATGATGTGAAATCTCATACTTACTTTGTACAATAGACCTTATTTTGGGTGATGACTACACTAAAAGCTCCAACTTCGTCACTACACAATATATCCCAAAGAGTACAAAATTGCTTGTACTTCTTAAATCTGTACAAACTTTGAAAAAGGAAAAGAAAAAACTCAGATGGATCCTCCCATGATGCTGGGAACACTTTTAAATTCTAGATTGCATAGCAATCACAAAAATTATACATCTGATCCAAAGAGAGACAAGAATGGCAATGAACTTGTTTAAACCATGGAGATCTTTAGACAGTCGTCTGATTATCACCTATCTGCAAACTGGAATGCCAATTTGCATAATAAAAACAGGGGAGGATCATTAGAACTCCAAAAATGTTGATGACTTGAAAACTATATTTCATATTCATCAGTAACATAAAATTAATACCAACATACCTCTTTTATAATAATACTTTTTTAATTTAGGAAAGAAATAGCTATCAATTTGGTCAGAGTTATTTTAGGGATTTGAGATGCTGAAGAGTTGCTCTTTTTTTGCCAAATATATTTTCCGAGATATTTGACCTTGTGCTTGTTCCCTGGGCAGGGACCTCAGTTTACCGTGATTCTTTGCTCCCCAGAACAGCTGACCTCTGAGCCCTCTCACATGACTTCTCTTTCAGCTGTGACATCTCTGGAGGCTGGAGTCTATGTGGACACTGTTTGGCGACTCTTCCACCCTCTGAGGGAAGCCCAGTCTTAGAGGTAAGATGTGGTTTTGATCTTCAGGAATCATGTTCTTTATTAGTAACCACAGACCTTGTTTCCAAGGAGCCCAACAAAATCGTGTGTGTTCACCTCATGTTTTATTCTATTTTCAAACACATCCATGACCCAAAGACTATGAAGACCCCCTGTTTTAAGAGGCTTATTTACAAACAGTCACTTAGTATATCGTCCAGAATGAAAAATGCTACAATACAAATTTGAATGCAGACCTCAGGATTCTGATGATTTTGAGATAAACGGGACCATTACACAACAAAGTGTGTCTTTTACCACGATGTGCTAATCTTGTTGATGTGTTCGAAGTCACTTTTCCACCTAGCTCCTTGTTAATTAGCAACAGAATTTCTACCAATGCTCCTTTCAGGCTGATATTTTTCTGTTGCTGTGTTATGCTCCTGGTTCATCCCCCCACCCCACCAGTAAGTGGGTGCTTAGGGAATGCCAACAAATGTCAGTATTAATCTACACAGGAACTATCAGGAACACTGCCACCAAAATTTATTCGTAACTTTTCAACCTTTAGCGAAATTTGTGTACAATTTTTGCTGGCATGCATTTTGATGTTCCTCCTCTATTCTGGTTGCAGAAAATTCCCATCTAGGGTGATACACTTTCCAGCTCTTCCTGCAGAAAATAAAAAATATATGTCCCCTGAATGGAAGGGAACCTGTTCGAGAAGGCCCCTGGCTGCCTTTGACTTAGGGTTTCCTGTGTGGTGTAGTATTCTCTCTGCAGGTGGCTGGCCAGTATAGGGTTACAGTTTCTTTTTCAAAGAGTGTATTAGTTTGTTCTCATGCTGCTAATAAAGACATACCTGGACTGGGTAATGTATAGAGGAAAGAGGCATAATTGACTCATAATTCCACATGGTTGGGGAGATCTCACAATCATGGTAGAAAGCAAAGGGGAAGCAACACATTTCTTATATGGCAGAAGGCAAGAGAGAATGAGAGCTAAGTGAAAGGGGAAACCCCTTATAAAACCATCAGATCTCATGAGACTTATTCACTACCATGAGGACAGTATGGGGAAAACCACCCCTATGATTCATTTATTGTCCACCAGGTCCCTCCCACAACATGTGAGAATTATGGGAGCTACAATTCAAGTTGAGATTTGGGTGGGGACAAGGCCTAACCGTAACAAGGAGATAATCCAAAATTCAGATAATCCTACAAGAGGTACCATCATACCCCCTCCTTAGCCTGCACTTAAAATATTTTATGACTACCAACTGTCCACAAATTCCATGGTCTAGACTACAAGGCCTTTCACAGTTTTGCCTCACCTTGTGGCCAGCATGCACCATCCCTGACCTCTTCCATCCATGTCCCCACTAGACCACTGACTTTCAATACACAAACTGTAGATTGACATTTTTTCCAGTTGTTCATGTTGTTACCACTTGTGAGTATATAAACCCTCATCCCCCTAAATCTGCTTGGGAAATGTTTTCACCCTGCTTGGCCTATTTTGAGTATTAATCATTGTACATTCTCTGACCTGGCCCTCACCCCTTCTCTCTCCTCCTGACAAAGTGATAGACTAATTTGCCCATAGCAGTCATGCTGCTTGGGAGTCAGGTATGGGTCTTAGCTCTACCACTGTGGTGGTGATTGCTAGCTGTTGTCAAAGATAAACCAAGCTGGGCACTAGTTAAAGTGGTAAGAACAGATTTTAATCAGTAACAATTGCAATGGGAAAAAGCTCAATATGAGCTGAACTCTGCTTTGTACCGAGGTAACTGGACATTTTAAAGGGAGAATGGAGGGGAATGAGTATAGTCAGGGAAATAAAAAATTACAAAAATCAGGAAGGAGCAGTTGGTCAATGTGAAACCCATCTGAGTTTGCTCAGTGGCACTTATGGAAATTAGGCTCTTATCCTTCCACAGAGGGGCCCTATCAACAGGTGTTGGATGGAACAAACAGTAAATTATTTTGGCAGGCACTTTAAGAAGGGGGACTAGGGTCATCCTAGATATGTGGCTTTGAGCTATTAGAAACAATGTTAGTTTATTCAAGTCTTCATAGGCCAAGGTTGAGGCCTCGTTGAGAAAAGGGCTCAAGGAGCCTGGCTAGAGGTTGGTCAAGAAGTGAAGAAGAGAATTTTTGTTGCTGTCCACCCAAATCCTGCTGGAGCCAAAAGAGAAATCAGCCTCATTCTTTAAGCTGGTTTTAAGTTTTATTAGATTCCAGTATCGTTCTCTCTCTCTATTTCTCTTTACAACCACTTAACCTTTTACCTGCCTATGATCATTTATTAGTTTTGTGACCTTGGACAATTGGCTTAACCGCAGTTTCTGGATCAGCACAAAAAGAGGTAATAACGTGGTATGGCTTTGTAAGGATTACATAAATTGATCCATGTAAAGGAACTGGCATGGTGCCTGCTCTATAGTTTGTGCTTGATAAATTCGAGCTATGATGATGATGATGATCATGATGATGATGAAGAAAATGTTACGGTTATTAACATCTCCCAAATAATGTCCATTTATGTGCTGGTCTCCCTGCTGGAAGGTACCATAATATTTATTTTTATTGTTCCTAGGGCATGGACTAGAGTAGAGTCTCAGATACTGGGAGTCATCCGTGCTTATGTGTTTGTGGAATGGCTGGGGGGGTCTGGGGTGTCTCCTCTCTCGTCTCCTTCTTCCTTTCCTCTGGGCTCCTGTGCAGACGCTCCGTAGCCTCTCCCTGCACCAATGCCCTTCAGATGGCCTGGGAAACTCATCACCTGCTGTCTGCCTGGTCCAGTGCTTCCCCCTGACCCTTGTGTTTTCTCAAGATTCACTTCCTCATCCCTGCCTTTGTCTACTCCTTCCTTCCTTCATTTGGCATTTACTGAGTATGCATTAAAGCTGGCACTGTGCTAGGAACTGAGAATATGGCAGTGAGCAGAACAAACAAGGTTTCTCTTTTAGTTACTCTTCTTATGGTTGGGAGGGGAAAATCATGACAACTGAGTGAAAAAGCAGACCAGGCATCGACAGATAGAGGAGGGCCATGAAGGGAATGGCAGGGCGATGTGCTGCAAACACAGGGAGAGCGTGTTCTGGGAGATGATGTCTGAGCTGAGACCTGAACCCTGGACAGGGAAAAACCATGAGAAGAATGTTATATTCCATGAATGTGGGTCAACTCCTGTGGCCGCCCAGAGCAGCTGCTCATGGAGGGCACTCACCCTTGATGCAATGGGACTCTGCCTCCCTCCAGGGTCCCACACTTGACGAGAGCACATGTTGGCACAAGCAGCTCAAGTGCATCACTCCCATAGACTTCTGAAAAGACTAGACTACCGTAGACTTCTGAAAAGACTAGACTCCCATAAACTTCTGAGAAGACTAGATCCCACCTGCTGGAAGGTCGAGTTTGGGTTTTGGAGAAGCACAAAAGATTCTGCAATTTCTTTTACTTTTAGTTTGGCAAATATCTGGAGATTTTTCCGATCGTTTGTAACTTACTCTGTTTAGAATATAACACTAAACAAAAGATTTTGAGAACTTCCAAACAAGATTTGTGGTGACTTTTCCTTAATGGAGAACATAAAAAGAGGATCCCTTGTTATAATTGGGGTTCCTCAGGGAGCAAATGTGGGCTTTCACTTGAACTCAAAAGGTATTTTCTTTGTAGCTGGAATTCTCCAGGATGTATGCGAGTATATTTGGGCAGATTATTAGCGGTTTTTTTTTTTTTTTTTTTTTTTTTTTTTTTT
>NW_016107334.1:6851227-6874132 GCF_001604975.1 Cebus imitator
TGTGTGTGTGTGTGTGTGTGTGTGTGTGTTTTCTTCATCCCTTCTAAATCTTAACTAAGCCTCTCTGGGAAAAGAGGAGTTGTCAATTAGTTTTTGAGCACCTTGCCTGGGTACTGAGGTACTACAAATATGTGTGGTTGGTTTTGTTTCAATTTTTGCTGTGTCTCTCTAACCCTTGGTAAAACCACACTTCCAACCTGTTGCTTAGCAATTAATACAATTAGCTGCAAACTCTAATATAGAACTGTATGAAGAGTACTTTCTAAATGACTTGCCCATGGGTTACAAATAACTCCTGCCATTGCTTCTTCCATTCTAAATGGCAGGTGGGTGGGGCTGGTAGAGGAGTCGTTGTTCAGATAGAAGAAGAATGTGGCATTTGTTAAACTGAAATGAGACTCTACTTAGGTTTCCCCCTGTCCTCTACCTAAAGATACAAACTCAACCTGTGGTTTCTTATATTTCAAAATAACCCCTAGAATGGGCATCAGTTAAATAAAAGTGTGATTGTTGGCTTTAGCTCAGAACTACCTATTACTCATTTAACTAACTACTCTTTGTTAGTGAACTCTCACTTTGGCTCTTCAATATGGCACAGAATTTGACATCGAGTATTTCAGATATTTAGCAATTAAGGTGTTTTCCAAAGGGGACCATCTCAAAGGTGCTCTTACTTGCAAGGCATCCCATCAGCATGAGTTTGAATGTATACAATTGCCAGTAGCTCACCGGGGCTGCCTTAGAATCACCTCAAATAAGGGAGTTTAAAATGACCTAGTCACCCCTGGGGTTTCTGATTTCATAGTCTAGGCTGAAACTATCAAAATTTTTAAAAAGCATTCCAGATTATTTCAGTGTGCGTTAGGCTGAGGCTGTCTGCATGAAGACTTTTAAAAATCGGAAAGCTTAAGCAGGGCTCATTCCTCCTATTCTCCAATTACATGATTTAAAGTGGCAAATTTTATCAGTCACTGCAGATGAGGAGTGGAAGATGGCCGGCGATTTAATAGATTATTGCATTAAGCATACCATGTATATATGACTTTCAGAAGAGCATGATAAAAACAATGCATTCCAGACACAGCAAGTTGCTAATCTTAGCTGCCTCAAATGCTTTTCTTTTCATATCTAAGTCAAGTCTTTCATTGTCACAGGACTCTAGGGCCTCTAGTTCCTTAGCCTTTCAGATATGCCACTGAGACATGATCATCTGCAGTGAGCATCCCAAAGGGTTTCTAAGATTATAAACAGTTTACCTAGAGGCATCACAGAGAACAGAGCATCTGACTGTCAGATACACACAAATCCTTCGGAAACAGACACTGCATTTTCCCGGATGCTCCATAGCAGCTTCTGGGTAGGCATGTCTGCAGTTGTTTATCTCAGGTAGCAAAGAGAGAACAGTATGTTTTTAATCATTTATCTATGAAGACGTGGAATTAAATTCAAATCCCACTTAAATACTGCATCACTATTTTTATTTGAAGGCCTGGTGAGTCTTTTTCGATCCTTTGGAAAACAAATTTAGGTGTGTGGGAAGAGATAAGTAACAGTATGTGAACTTCTCTGCTTGACCACTGAGCAGACACACTCTGGATAATTGGCTATGGCAGGGCAAATTTCCCCATTACCATCTTTTGTGAAAATGTTTGGAGTTCCACTGAAGGCATGGAATCCAATTGTCATGAAAGTCTGTCCTTTGCCTGTCAATTAACAGAAGACAGCTAGGTTCGTTTAAGGAAAAACATTGAGTTTTACACACATGGTTTCCTTGTAACTCTTAGATAAACTGCCAAGCATCACTTGTTACTACTGAAGTAAGTGTCCAGTTAAGAAGGGATTCCCCCTTAGTCTTTTCTCATCAGATCCCATTTTCCTTCCCCTAGGGCAGTGTTCTTTAGGTTGGATCCTTGGTTCACCTTGTCTGGTGCACTTTTAAACTGCAGATTCCTTAAGTGTATTGGCTCAGGGTCTCTGGAGTGTGGTCTGGGAAGCTGCATCCTTAGACACCCCCAGGTGAATCTTATGCAGACTACAGAGAGAGAAGCATCATTTTAAGTATTTCAGAGAGCACAGAGAGATGTCAAACCAAAGGGGCCAGAGAAGTGAGTCAGGAGAAATCCACTCCCATGGGAGTTGCAAGGACACTTTCCATCTTGAGTAATCTTTGCATTTTCCTTAATAAACATAAATAAAGAGGCATAGAAACATCCCTGCCTGTAGAAATGATCAAATAATAAGATGGCCATTGCTTCTCATTCTGTCTTCCTTTCTGAAGCTAGTCCGATTAGGATCATGTGATTATTCTCTGAGTATCTTGGGTATAGTATGGCTTGTGTCAAGGTCCAGAAGTTCTGTTATTACTGATCCTTAATTTTGTTGTCCAATGCACTGCATGTCTTTAGGAGAAGTTAGGCTTTTCAAAATGAGTGAAAACTTATGAAAAGAAATGTCTGATTTACAAACCCCATAGGCATAGACAAAGTCAACCAGGCCTTGGTGTATAGGGAAGGACTCTACCAAAAAATTCTCTAACTTAGAAGTACCTGGCTTTGGAGAAATGAGCCATAGGTATAGTCTTTCTGTCTTCCTTCTCTCTTTCTTCTCTCCAAATGAGTTACACTTGGAAACCAAACTTTTAGATTATGAGAAAACTCAGAATCACAGGAAAGAAAGAGATGGCAAAGAGAAAAGTAAGGAATAGAGTCTTGAACTATCAGCCTGCGGAGTGTCTTCATGATTGGGAAATGCATCCCACAAATGTGGATTTCTAGCTTTTCTTGAAAAAGTAAAAAATGGAGCCACATTGAACTCCTCCCACGTGGCAAAGATTGGAGAGAGATTAGCTGAGTCTGGTCTTGTCCAATTTGCTGTAATTCTCAATACTGGACCAATGGTTGTAGACTAAGCCCACTTTAATCACTTCTGTTACCTGCCAGATTTTCGTGTAATGTGTTTTGTGATTCCCTAGTTTAGTGCAAATGACGCCTACAAATTGCTTCTCCTCTACTCCAAAAATCCACCCAGTTTTTGTGTTGATTTCTGAAATTCTAGCTACCTCTTGCATATTAGTGCAAATTAGTCTGACCAAATTGCTTTTTTAAAACAAACAGCATTTGAGTTTTTAAAGAATGAATATTTTGGAAGGGGGACGTTAAGGACCAAGAGAAGGCTTGAATAGGGAGAGCATAAGGATGTCTTAGAGCAGACCGAAGCCTGGTGGGCTGTGTGGGATGGGGACAACTATCACAGAGGGTTATGGTGATGGGTTAATTTTTTATGCTAACTTGACTATGCTGTAGTCCACTTGTCTGGTCAAATACTCATCTAGAGATTGGTGTGAAGGTATTTTTTAGATGTGATTAACATCTACAATCTGTTGACTTTAAGTACAGGAAACTGCCCTTGATAATATGGGTGGCTATCATCTAACTGGTTCAAGTTCTAAGAGCAAGGTCTGAGGTTTCCCAGAGAAGAAGGAATTCTGACTCTAAGCTGCAACATAGAAATCCTATCCGAGTCTCCAGCTTGCTGATCTGTCCTACACATTTCAGATTCAGACCTGCAACATCAACTAGCTCGAGATTTTTACTCACTTGCCTTATGGATATTACATTTGCCAGCCTCCAGAATCACATAAGCCAATTCCTTATATAAATTAATAAATATACACACACATATGTATATCCTATTGGCTCAGTTTCTCTGGAGAACCCTGACTGAGCCAGGTGTCTACTTCAATATTCGTCCAGGGGACCCATTAACCAAAAGACAGATTCCTACATGACCAGCCCTCTGAGCTTCATGATTTCATTACTATTCACCCAATAACTCCCTATGGTTTGTCTTGAGATCCCAACACATCCCTTATTGGAGCAATAATGTGAATTTTAAACAATGATTTTCAACCACCATTTGGAAACAATCTATACACAAACTGGGAAATGCCAAGAAAAAAATGAGATAATGTTCAAATAAAGAAACTAGAACTCCCCTGTGCCTCAGGGTGAACTTCAATATGTGCTTCTTCAGGGGTTGTGCACTTCCTCCATGTTCAACACATTTCAGAGAATTATTCTTTCTGCACTAACTTTGATTTTTGTGTGTGTGCCAGAAGTAAGTTGGCTTTGTTATTTCATATTTACATTTGATTTTTTTTTACCTGAAATTGTTTTGTTGAGCTTGAACATCTACTTTTTTTTCTCTAGAACAAAATTATTTTTGTCTGATTCTGAAAATAAAACCAATACTTTTATGTGATGATTTCCTGCCCCAGTTGATTTTCAGAAGTAAGTATGAAAGTTGAAAACACGAGAGGAGTTCCAAAATTCTCCAAACTGTATGAGTAAGCAAATGAAAATGAAAGCAAAGTTAAGTTACTAGAGTGTAAATGAGTAGGTTTAACTGGAGACAATGTCTTTTTTGTTTCTCATCATATCCCCAGTACCATCATTAAATCATTTTACAGTTTCCAGACACTTTATATTTTACCAGGCAATGTGAATGTCCTCTATGCGTCAGGAAGGGTGTAGGATGTTAGGCTGTATGGAATGTGCAAGGGATATAAAGATAATTGCATATCGATTACTATATTTAAGAATATTACTTACCCGTCTACCTATCCATCCAATTGCCACACAGCATATTTCTGGGATGCCTATTATGTGTCAGAGATTTTGCTTGGTGCCAGCCCTACAAAAATGACATCTTGTCCCTTTTGGATTTGATAGTCAACCAGAGGAGAAAGGCAGTTAAACAAGACATTATAATAAAACATGCCAAGTATGATGGCAGACAAAGAAGAGAGTGTGAACAGAGCAGGGAACAGGGGACCAGTGGCAGGGCTGCAGACATTGGGAGGGGATCCCATCCACGGAGATGAATCTGTTTACACTGGGATCTGAAGTATTTGTAGGCAAAAGTTGGAGGAAACATGAGATTACTCAGAAAAATACAACATTCAAATTTGAATCAAGAAGACGTAGAAAAGTGATTGAACAGATATATAAGAAAAATCAGGAAGACAATCAATAATCTACAAGATTTCTTTTTTTAATTTAATTTTCTTTTAAGTTCCGGGATACATGTGCAGGATGTGCAGATTTGTTACACAGGTAAATGTGTACCATGGTGGTATGCTGCACCTCTCAACCTATCACCTAGGTACTAGTTTTCTTTTCTTTTTTCTTTTCTTTTTTTTTTTTTTTTGGAGACAGTGTCTCACTCTGTCACCCAGGCTGAAATGCAGTGGCATAATCTCGGCTCACTGCAACTTCTGCCTCCCGGGTTCAAGTGATTTTCCTGCCTCAGCCTCCCAAGTAGCTGGGACTATAGGAATGTGCCACCACACTCAGCTAATTTTCGTATTTTCAGTAGACACAGAGTTTCACCATATTGGCCAGGCTGGTCTCAAACTCCTGACTTTGTAATCTACCAGCCTCAGCCTCCCAAAGTGCTGGGATTACAAGCATGAGTCACCATGCCCGGCCAAGTGCCAGTTTTCAATAGATGCCACAACCAAACAGATTTTCAGCTTTGGGTGACATAACCTGAAAAAGTGAATAATCACCGTGTTATTTATACCAGTGCTTTAAAATTTTTAATGTGTATACAAATCACAGGAGGTTCTTATTTAACTCTAGATTTTAATTTAGTAGGACTGGGAAAACATACTAAAGCACAGTTTTAGTAAGTGCTGCGGACCTGAAAATTGCATTTCGAGGAGCAAGGCTTTGTACCCATCCAAACCAAAGTTTCTCAATTCAGCTTAAGAAGCTAGCAGAACTTCAATTTCAAAACATGATAAAACAGTGCAATTTTGCTTGTAAAATTAAAAAAAGTATTAACAAATAGAATTTGGCAGTATAAGAATAACATAGCATGACTAATAGAAATTCAAGAAAGATTCAACATTTGGACTTTTACCAACATAATTAATTATATCAATAAATACAATTCATTTAATCAATAGATGCCAAAAAGATAATTCCCAAAATTTGGCAACTATTACTAATAAAATATTTCTTGCAAAATTAATTAAAACAAATATATATCCCAAAACAAATAATAAGCATTATATGTTGAAATGCCGAAATCATTTTAAATTCACATGCATTGTATAAATAACCTCTATTATTTAACATTATTTGGAGGTTGCAATAAAGCAAGAAAACAAAATAAGTTGAATTAATTATTGAAAAAGGAGAGATAAAGTTATCTTTATTGGCAGAAGATGTGACTGCTTACTTGGTAAACCTAAAAAAAGCCACTAAAATCTAGTAGCATTAATAAGATAATATGAATAATTGGAATTAATAAGACAAGAAGAATATTCATAGCTTCTCAATTACAGTAATAACTAACTGAAGGATGAAAAGTAAAAATGCACTCACTATATACAATAAAAGGAAAATTTCAAGATAAAAAGTGAATAAGAAAATACAGAATTTAAATGAAGAAAACGTCAAAATCCTATTGAAGATCAAAAACAAGATACAAATTAGAAAGAATAATAATATTTTTACTATATAATATCAAACATTCTCAAGTTAGTAAATTTTATACAATTCTAATTCAAATTCTATATGGTGTTTTAGGAGGATGGGTAAGGAATGAAACAGATTTTGAAGTTCACCTGGAAGAATATATATTGGAACTAGCTAAGAAAATTTTCCAAAGAAAAAAGGAGTATGAAAAATACACGAATTAAATATCTGATGAATATTTGAATAACATAGGGTAGGAAGAGCCTTCTTCAGGAGACTTGGGAAATCCAAAAGCTTATAAGGGAAAACAGTCATGTGTTGAGCAGATATATTTGTCACACACAAGACGAAGAATTAGCTTAAACAATCCTACAAATTCATAAGGGAGACAACACAATAGAAAAATAGGAAATGAGCTTGAAAACAAAGAATAAACTTAGTAAATGACACTGAACTTCCCTCAGAGTGAAGGAGTTAGACATGAAAATAACGTACAACATCTTAATAAAAACAGGAACAAAAATAATACAAAAAGCTGTAAAATATAACATTATCAAGGATGTAGGCAAATAAAAACTCCCATGTATTGCTGATGGGAGTATAGATTTCTACAATCTTTTTGGAAAACCATCTGGAAATATCTATTAAATTTAAAAGCTCATGTGCCTTTAGACCTAGAAGTGCCATTTTGGGAAATCAATCCTTTCAGAAAAAAAAGCCATCAATAAGTAAGCACTTACAAGAAAATTTGGAGAAACATTATTTTCATGTACAAAGAGAGTTAAAAAAAACAGGAAAGGAAAAGAACAAAAACCTTGACTATTGAATATTTTGTAATAGCAAGATAGTTTAGTGAATAACAATGCATGTATAGATAGCATGGAGTATTTTGAAGCATTAAAAAGAATGTGATCTATTTTTATCTTTTGATCTAGATAATGCCCATGACATTGTAAAGTGACAAGAGCTAGTTTCAGAGGAGCATGAATAACAGGATCTCAGTTTTGGAAAAAAGATTTTATATGTGTGTATCTATGTTTGCATTTGTTAATGTGGGGATAGATAAAGGAGTTTAAATTCAGAGAAGGCTCTTTGGTCTGATTATCCCATAGGAGTAAATAATGCAGAGTTTTGACAGGGCCAGATTTGATGGTTAACATTTTCCTTGTAATAATAGCAATCATTACAACAAATTCCAACACAAACATAAAAGGCTGATTAGCTGTAAGCTAGTAAGAGAAGGAGGTGGAGGAAGAGAGGAAATGGTCCAAGTACAGAGAACAGCACAGGAAAAAACCTCGATGTAGAAACAGGAACAAGTTGGGAATGGGTTGCAGGATCATACCTTGTAAAGCAGGTCTGTGAGTTGGCTTGGGACTGAAAGTAGTGATATGCCATTGACTGCTCTTAAGGGAGGCAGAGGACTGATGAGATGTGAATTTTAGAAATAATTCTAATTAGATCGAAGACAGCAGAGAGTAAGAAAAGGAGAATGATAGACAGGCTGCTACAGGAGTTTCGTTAAAAATGCTGAAGGCCATGGCAGGACATACTGGGGATGGGGCGGCAGAAAACATGCAAGGACCATTTTAGAGGAAAAGCCTTCATGCTTAGTTGAACGTGGGGGATGAGGAATGAGAACATCTCAAGTAGGACTGGCTGAATGACTGGATGTGAATGCACTAATAGAGGCATGGGAGGAAAGATCAGGGAGATTGACATCCCTGGGAGAATGACGAGTCCTGCCTGAGTGTGCTGACCCTGCTTTCTCACACACATTCTCATTGATTGCCAAGGCTCTTGGCTTCTGTGCATTGCCTCCCTCTGAAGGTGGCACCTTTGGAGGGGGTGACACTCATCTGGATGGTACGGTTCTGACTTGGCAGTTTAGAAATCAGTTGCCTTGCTCTCTAGTCATCTAAGCCTTGGAGTCTTGAAGTCCCAACTTTTAGAGGAAATGGCAGGCAGCTACAGAGGCATGAGGTGAGTTGGCTGGCTCTTTCTGTGACTTGCAGACTGGCACCATGTCTATGGCAGGATGCACTTCAACTTTCCGGTGAATTTTACAGCAGCTGGAGCCACCGTTTCAGCTCAGCAAAGGCAGCCCTGCCTCCCAACCCATTACTTTCAGAGAGGGGCCCCAGCTTCATCTTGCTCGTGCCACAAGAATCCAACTGAACACTCCCCATGACTCAGAGAGGAAACCAGAGTTATCAGTGTCTGCCTGGCAACCAAAAGGTGACACGTGGGGCCTTCTTTTCAACCTATTTCCTCTTGATGAGAGGAAGGGATTCTCCTGCGAGTTATTACCTGAAATAATACCATATGGTAAAATGTAAACAACATCTGCATATTCATGTAATAATTTCATCTGTTTAATTAGTTCCAGCAAAGCAGTTTACCCTCTGAGGCCCTTGCTGTCAGCTCAGCGCTCATACATCCCGGGCTGGCTGTCGGGCTTGACAGCCTTCTATTGTTCATTTTCTACTCGCACCTCAGCAGTTACTGTAAGTGAATCTTCTCAGGGGTGGGGTGTCTGTCCCTATCCATCCAGATATTGCGGGGGCAGACGAGGGGGAGCTGTCAGCTTGGCGTAGGGATACTAAAGACAGACTTGACACATCAGGTAATGCTGGCAAAAAAGACAGATGAGAGTATTTATTTCTTGTACTTTCCTAATTTGGATGTGAGTTTAGATGAGCTCTTGAGGTAAAGAGGTTTTAATTCCTTGTGCCATGACCTCAGTGGAAAACATCTAAGTCAGACCAACCCCACAGCAGAACTGGGGTCCACATCCCATTTTGCTCAATCTCAGGGCATCTGACAGCACATTTGTTTAGCTGAACATGAAGCCACAGAGAACTTGACAAATGTGTCATCCTACAGGCTCAGGGAGCTGCACAGGCATCCATGTGGTAAAGAGGTGAAATGTGAAAGCAAATAAACACAGGCACCTGCGCGTGTGCGCGCACACACACACACACACACACACAGAGACACACACAGACACACACACACACACACACACACACACACACAGAAAGACACACAGAGATGCAGATATGTTGGGCTGTCTTCTGAACTTAGGGAGTTTCTCACTCCCTTTTCCCCCACACCAAAATTGGAAGTGATCTTAAAGGTCTTTTAAACCAGTGTTCAGAGCTTCAGATCTCCTGGACGTTTTGTTAAAATGCAGATTCTGATTTAATACGAATAAGGAGGAGCTCAAAATCCTGCTTTATTTTTCTTCTGCGATGGAGTCTCGCTCTGTTGCCCTGGCTGGAGTGCAGTGGCGCAAAGATATCCACTCACTGCAACCTCTGCCTCCTGGGTTCAAGTGATTCTCCTGCCTCAGCCTCCCAAGTAGCTGGAATTACAGGGCCATGCCATCATGCCTGGCTAATTTTTGTATTTTTAGTAGAGATGAGATTTTGCCATGTTGGCCAGGCTGGTCTGGAATCACTGACCTCAGGTGATCCGCCCTACTCAGCCTCCCAGAGTGCTAGGATTACAGACATGAGCCACCATGCCTGGCCAAGGTCCTGCATTTTTAACAAGCTCCCAGGTGATGCCAAGCTGCTGGCTCTTGGAGTCCACAATGAATAGTGAGGATATAGACATCTTACTCATTTTATTGGTGGGAGAATTGAAGTGTCATGTCCAAGCTAACCTGGTTCATTAAAGGTCAAACCAAACTAGAACTCCCACTTCGTTGGAAGTCCAGGAGTCTTCACTTGTGGCTGTTGGTGTTTTATTTTTACCTTTTAACATGCATACTAAGTGAGAGTTGGTCTTCTTGCAAAGTATACAATTAATGTGAATAGCAATATACTTCAGCTGCTCAATGATCACAACATTTGGGTGTGCCCTATTCTCTGGGACTATCAGAACCACTTGAAATTAGAACCACTTGAAATTAGCCACTCAATGACCAAAAATTTCTTTTTGACCTCTAAAGTTATGTTGACATAAAAAATTAAGGTGAGGCTGGGCATGGTGACTCACACCTGTAATCCCAGAACTTTGAGAGGCTGAGGTGAGTGGATCACCTGAGGTCAGGAGTTTGAGACGACCTGGCCAACATGGTGAAATCTTGTCACTACTAAAAATGCAAACAATAGCTGGGTGTGGTGGTGGGTGCCTGTAATCCCACCTACTTAGAGGCTGAGGCAGGAGAATCGCTTGAACCCAGGAGGCAGAGGTTGCAGTGAGCCGAGATCCCATCACTGCACTCCAGCCTGAGTGATGAGAGCAAAACTCTGTCTCAAAAAAAATTAAGGGATAAATTTGATCATTGCAGTTGCTACATCCTATAGAGAATCCCAGGATATTGTCATGCTTATAGAGATGTACAGCTCTTATGTACATCTCTGAAAACCACTATAAGCATTGTGTTCTTGAATCAGAGTTGTGAAGACTCTTAAAGAGTCACAACAATCAAATTATTGTCCAGATTTTATTTCAGTGTCTTTTATTATAGGGAAAGAACGGAGTGTTGGGACATCACTTTTCGTTTCTTGACAGCAAGCTGAAAGCTAAAGGTCGTTTTTTTGGATGGACTAAAAGTGATCACAACATTTGGGTATACCCCTGTTCTCTGGAACCACCAGAACCACTGGAAATTAGATGTAAAATTAGCACATTTTTTTTTTCTGGGGAAAAGGTGACTCCTGAAAATAGAAAATCATAGAGCCAGAGTTGAGTAATCTGATTCATCTGCTCAGTATCCACATATTCATTTCTAAAATTATGTTTAAGAGTCCTTCTATACTGTAACTACTTTATCATGAATGTGGTTGATTTCAACAGAAAACCCCCTCCTTATATATGGAGCATAGAGGGACTTCCATTTTTGTTTTTCAGAGTAAGGATTGGATATGCCCACCTTCAAACTAGCTAGAAGTTGTGACTTAGTTGTCATGTTGCATTTTCAGTGTCTTTTTTTTTTCTATTCTAGGAAGAAATTGTACAACTAATGGAAACATTTTTCCCCTCAAAGTACGATAAAATCATCTTTTAAGTTTCTCCTTCCATTAAGTGGCTCATATGTGGAGGTTTTTATGCAGCCCTAAAGTGATGCCTAAATTAGCGCTCAGAAAAGTCAATTATACTTTGAAAGCTACCGTCTGTAATTGTTATAGTCTTTTTCTGCATGTATCCAAATTGTTTTTAATGGGCATCTCAGGGCATGGGGGTTAATGGTATCTTAGGGAGACAAAAATGCTGGCCAAAGCAGGGTTAATTTATCAAAATAACTTTGCATGGTGTTATTTTAAAGCACTTTTAGTGTTTTCCAAGTCTACTTAACTCATAGCTGGTTTTTTACAGTGTTTTTAAGTGGAGGTATACTGTTAAGTTGCTTTATCTTAAGTGTTTCAAATAATTTGGCTTTGAATCTACTCCAGTTAAAGATTTTACTACTACTTTTGAAAATGAAAAGAATCCCTATCAAAGATGAAAATGTGCTTAATTAAGCTGTTTTTGATATCTTCTTCTGTCAGTTCTTTGCTTTTTCTTCCCCACTCTCTCACAATCTTGACAAGGGAAACACCGTGCTCCGATTTACTGGCCTCTGACTAATCCAATGGTATTCACCATGGCATTGGCCATGATCAATAACTAATTATTAAACCAGCATTTCTTTCCAGTGCTCCTTGTTAAAAAATTGCTTTTGGCTGAGAGAGAAAGAAAAAGGTCATCACTTTGACATGGTCGCGAGTCTTTCAAAATCCAGTGGGTTGTCCAATTGAATTACTGTCCTCAACTAATTGATATAAATTTGAACAGAAGAATGCTTGTTACTGCAGAATCTTGTAATGATATACTTGGCAAGAAAATGTTGAGGAAGAAAAAAAATCCCGGCACCAGTTACAAAGCATCCAGACACCACTCTAGAATTAGAAATTAGAAAAATAAAGTTGGGGGGTGTGTAGCTGGACACAGTTTGATGACCCATTTAGATTTATCATACATGCAGTATTATGAACACTGAGATAATCACTGTCTCCTACTTTCATAGTCATAAAAAGACAAAGAGTGCTTTGATATATTATTTAACTTCTGTACTGATTATAACTTGCAAAGCATTTGAGTGACAACTGTCATTTTATTGTCACCTAAGGCTCTTGGTTTGAGCCAACTGGATAGAATGCTGTTTTCAGAGTGACACAACTTTGAAAACTGGGATTGTAAAAAGATCAGCTCAAAACAATGCAGGCATCAAAAACATAAACCGCTTTTCCCTGCCATCATCCCTCCTCCCCAGTTAAGTGGCAAATGACAGGAGAGTGAATAACATAGCTTCCTCCATGAAATCTTTTATGTTTGCTTATTGATTTAAACATAGATTAGACTAAGACATCCAACACGTAGGTTTGTTTTGATGAAAAGTTTAGACTTGGAGGAACGGCTTTAATGGAGCTACGGAGTGAGAAATAGAGCTACTCCCTTACCTGTTTATGGGGGAAAAAATCTGTCATGCTGGTGTTTCTAATTGCGCTTCCGAACTGGACGTGCCCTATGGGAATCATGGTTCTCCTTTTATTGGCGACTTTGTAGGACTGTTCTGTCAGGCCAGGCCTGCCTCTCCTGGAGCTTCAGCAGTTCTCTGTGTATATATCTTACTCTGGGTTGAAGTTCCTGGAAATGTCCTTTTATTGCAAATGTTCTTTGCCTTGTCCTAATGGAATCTCTTGAAATCTCACCAATACTGGATTTAGTTTCCATTTTCTCAAACTGCTTAAAACTTGCTGAAATATCTCCCCTTCCTGATTTTAAAGGCAAATTTTTAAACAACGGCATTTATAGTGAAATTAATCTCTACTGCTCAACCATATTTTGCAATATTTTAGTTGATTCTCTTGGATCTGTGGTACTCTGCAATGTGATAGGATGCCTAGGGTTTTTAAATGTTTTTAATTGAATAAGCTTCTTTTAGAAATGAAAATCAATGTTCACTTAGATATCCTTTGTGTGAAGTTTGTTTAGCTGGCATAGCCAGCTGGTCACTATAGAAAATTGAGGACCATTGAGTTATACTGATCATAACTACAGTCATAGCCAACATTGAGCCAGACAGGAGGCTTGGCCCTTTGCCAAGATTCTTCTATTTTTACCTCCTAACAACATAGAGCACATACTTTATTTTAACCACACAGCTAGGAAAACTGAGACCTAAAGTTCTTAAGTAATTACCTAAGGTTCTAGTGCTCATAAATGGCAAGGCATGGATTTGAACCCAACTGTGAGTAAACTCAAAGCCTGTAGTCCACAGCAACAGCCATGTGATGAGCACCACAGGAAACAAGAAGAGGCTGAGGTTTCCATCACTGAGAAAACTCAGTTGACAACAGGCAAACACTTGAGCTGGACCCCTACAATGTGGCCTGTGGCCTCAGTGCCTAACCAAGCCCGAAGGTGGCAAATACTGGGGTTCCTTCAACCTCATTTAAGAGCAGAACAGGCCAGATGCCTAAGACAGAGCACTTATGGGTTCTCCTTCAAGGAGAGGAATAGAGGACTGAGATGTACAATGAGATTTTCTACGGTTTGGGGAGAAATCTTTGAGTCTGCACTATTGCAGGGCGTAGGTTTCTCTCTTTCCAGCAGAAAGGAGATTTGTCTGAAAATATCTGTCCTGTACCACCTGAAAGACTCCATTTAGTTAACAGCCTGATACCTAGGAAGGTTAAGTGGGCACTGTAGTAGTTGGCCTATAGTAAGAATTTACTTTCTTTTTGAGATGAGTTCAGAGTAAGAATTTTTGTGCAGAAGAAAGAAGGAAGGAGTGTACTGTCTCGGGGACAGGGAAGGCACCAGTAGCCATGACAATCAGAGGGAAGAGACAGAGTAGAAACCCCTCTGGGAAGTGAGGAGTGGGAAAGGACCTCAGAAAAGGAAGGGCTGGTTCCAGATATCAACTTCACCTGATTCTAATTCCACCCCATCTATTGTGTTCCTCTCGTCTGGAAATGAAACCCAAAATGGAAGAGTGGCTTGCAATTTTACCCCAAGATCCTGCAGTGTTGTATGAGGGCAAAGAGTATTTCAAATGATAGGTGAGCCACACCTATTGATAGAAATAAGACCAAACATAACAGTTATGACACTCCACTTGTCAATAGGTTATGATTTCTTATACCAAACAGGCCTGAGATTAGATTAAAATGAAATTAAACTCTGAGCTGTTTACAGGAAACATGCCATAAGGTGGTAACAGAAAAAAATTGGGGGGGGGGGATATAAAGAACATCTGACAAATATTGAGGAAAGAACCATAAGGCTCATAATGTTAACATCAAAGTACAACTCTTGGGAGGGGTTGAGGAGAGAGAAGAAAGAAGGCCACTATAATATGAAAAACCACCATGAAGATAAAATACTGTGAACCTTCGTAGAGGAAGAAGATTTTATTAACCAAGAAAAAAAAAGAAATGAAGCCTGTGTGAAATATAGGAAGGAAACGAATTGTGCTAGAGAACTGTAGCCTATCAAGCAGGCAAAAATGGATACAGTTTTAGATCAAAATAGTAAGGATTAGACTGTATAGATGCAGCCTTTGCTTACTAAAATGTTAATGTTCCCAAATAAAAATTTGAAGCTCCGGAGTTCTATTTTTATTTTTAATTTTTTTGAGACAGGGTCTGGCTCTGTTGCTCGGCTGGAGTGCAGTGGGATGATCTTGACTCACCGCAACCTCCACCTCCTGGGCTCAAGCCATTATCCCACCTCAACCTCCCAGTAGTTGGGACGACTATAGGCGCATACCACCACACCTGGATCATTTTTGTATGTTTCGTAGAGACAGGATTTTACCATGTTGGCCAGGCTGGTCTTGAACTCCTGAGCACTAGCAATCTGCCCTCCTTGGCCTCCCAAAGTGTTGGAATTATAGGCATGAGCCACTGTGCTGGGCTCGAGAGTTCTAATCAACAAATTTAGCTTCACCTCTCCCTTAAATTGGAGTTATCTGTCTCTTCTAATACATTGAACAACTTAAAAAGAGAGACTATGTCATTTTTGTTTCTGTTTTCTTGTGGCATCTAGCTCTGAGCTTTGTATGGAAAAGGGAATCAGCAAATGTTTTCTTAAATAAGAGAAATGTAAGCTACTGTGAACAGGTTCATCAGAAATGTCATATACCTTCCCATACCAGGCCTTGAATAAGGCCACACATTATCCCAGTGATTTAGCTTCTTCCTTCATGACCACATTCATTGCTAGCCTCTTTCCCAGTTGCTTCAATTCAGCTAAGTCCTTGCCAATTTTTTGGATATTGGCTTGTGGGTCTCTCTCTTTCTGTATCTTCTTGTTCCTTCTATTTCAAAGCTCTTCCTATTTCCCTTATAATCTCCCAGTGTCAGTGTAAATATCACCTTTTCTGAGAAACCGCTATTATTTTTTAAAGTACCTGGGATTTATTTTTTCATCAGATATAATAAGACATGCAGATACAGAAATGGCTATTATGAAGGAAGAATTTTTTTATATTTACAGATTCCTATAAACAGGAGGCATGGTATGCCTTGTGCGGCCACGAGAGGAAGTACCAATGTGGGTCAGGTGGCAGAGGGAGCCAAGAGAATGTGTGGGCAAGAACCTTTACCGTGGTTTTCATGGGAAAGGCAAGGCCAGGCAGGGTAAACATGCTTAGGTTTGGCTAGCTTGGATAATTTTGGGGCTCTGGAGCATGGACACTGTCCCAGTTGTAGGATACCTGGCTAATGAATAGTGGCCTGGAGTGGAAGAGCCAGATGAAGGAGGTAGTAGAGGGGAATGAGCTTTGGACTGGTTGCTTTGCACATGACAGGCACATTTGCAGGTGAGTCCTTTACTCTGTAAAATTTGGCGAGCCCTGGAAGGCACAGTCTCTTCAAGATCAGCAAGGTACCAGGCATCAAAAAATCAGAAAAGACAGAAAATTCACACATCGATAACAGACAGTATGATTGTTGTTGTTGTTATTTCTTCCTAGAATTTATCATATGCTGTATTTTTTTTAAAATGGAGATGGCATCTTACTATCTTGTCCAGTCTGGTCTCAAATTCCTGGGCTCAGGCAGTCTTCCTGCCTCAGCCTTCCAAATTAGTTAGTACAGGCATGCACCCCTGCAGCCATCCAGTGCTGTATATTCAAAATATTTCTATGTGCTTCTCCAAGATTTAGCCGGGTATTTTTTTTTTTTTTTTTTGGTTGTGGTGTTTTTTTTTTCTGGCTGCATATTAAGTCCCCCTGGGAACTTTTACAAAATACCATTGCTATAGAACCACACAAAGATATTATTCTTTGATTTCTCTGGAGTGGAGAACAGGTGACGGTGTTTTTTAAATTAGATGACTGTAATGCACTATCAGAGTTGAGAATCACTGCTCAGCTAATGAATGTGTGGCATCTGATGAACAAGAGACACCAGTTATGGTAATTTCTAAGTGTTGACATTAACTCAGAGACGAGCAAGAAGGTAGTGACTATATATAAATGACAGGAATTTAAGAACACTTATTTACTTAGTATTTTGAAATTAAACTTCAGGTAACATTGAAGAAGTATTTATTTTGTACCTAATGCAATGCATTACTATATCATGTGTATTTATGAGAGTTAATTTTCTTAATTGAAGAATTGTATGCATTGCAAGCACTTACCAACTTAGAGTTTTAGAAGTTTTTTAAATGCCTGAATCATGTAAGAGAACTCAGAAAAACCAGAGATGAAATGTTAATGAAACGTTAGAGTTCAAATAGACTCTGAGATGGAAATGAAATTCCTAGATGAAAATGGATGGAGAATATTGAGAAAAAAAAAAAGAAAAACAATTGGAAATGAGATGGGGAGGGAAATACTGTTGGAATAATGAAATGAAAGTACTGGATTCGAATAACGAACAGGGTGAAATCAACGTGAATAAGCAAGACACAGGAAATATGAATTACAGCCAGGAGCACTGCAAGATATTGGGGGCAAGAGTTAAACCCATCAAATAATACACCGACTGCTATTCTGATGGAGACGTTTCAGTCAACCCACACTGAAGCCCCATCTTCCATTATGAGAGCTGCTCACAGCTGAATGCAGGCTGAGAAACAAGAAACCCACGAGGAAGAATAGCACAACTGAGAAAATGGTGTCTGCTTCAGCAGGGCTGGGATAAAGTCACCAGCTAGACCTTGAGAGTATGACCACTGGCCCTATTAAATATTGTGTCTAAAAATTGGTTTGCTAATTGTGTATACAAAGAAACATATAAGTGAGTAAATTATATTTATTTATATTTTATGAATATAAAATATTCATATTTTATATACATATCTTAATCCATGTAAATTAATTCAGGAAGGAGTAGTATTGATATCTGTGAGAATACTGCATGTTACATCAGCTGGAACTAGTTGATAATTATCTGTTTGCTTCTGTCTGCTTTCCCCAACAGACTATAAGCTTCCCAAGAGCACAGATCATCTCAATCTTGTTCACCATCCTGTCCTTGGTTTCTGTTGCATTATCTAGTACAGGAGTGCCCAATCTTTTTGCTATTCTGGGCCACATTGGAAGAAGAATTTTTGTGGGCCACACATAACATACACGAACACTAATGATAGCTGATGAGCTAAAAAAGAAATTGCAAAAAAATCACATCATGTTTTAAGAAAGTTTATGAATTTGTATTGGGCCACATTCAAAGCTGTCCTGGGCCACAGGCTGTCCATGGGCTGAGGATTGGACAAGCTGATCTAGCATATAACCGATGCTCAGTAGATGTGGGCTATGATATGACATAATGCCTGCACCACAAGATACAATGAAAGAAGCATCATAAAATCATAATGCAAGTTTGGAAAGTGTAATGAAAGTATGGAGTTGCAAAGGAGGGCTTGAATTATCCCAACTGGAGATTATGGAACAGGCTTTTGTAGAAGGTGAGAAGGTGGTGTCTGAAATGGGGCCAGAAGTTTTCAACAAGCAGTGATTTAAGAGCAAGCATTGAGTTTAACCACTCTGGCTTCAGTCACTACTGTGATGTTTTCTGGAACCACATATAGCTAGTGCTTGACTTACGACCATGATTGGTTCCAACAGACCGTTCGTAACACGATTTGGTCGTAAGTTGAGTAGGCTATATGCACACGGAGATAGTAGTGCTGCCAGAAGCTGGTCCACACTGTTGTACGCCCAGCTGGGCAACGTTTGCGCTGCCAGACGCGGAGCAGTCGTGGCTAGCGATTGTGGTNCTCTCCCTCCCTCCCTCCCTCCCGCCCTTCCTTCCTCTCTCTCTCTCTTTCTTTTGACAGAGTCTCACTCTCTCGTCCAGGCTGGAGTGCAGTGGGATGATCTCGGCTCACTGCAACCTCTGCCTCCCAGTTTCAAGCAATTCTCCTGCCTCAGCCTCCTAAGGAGCTGGGACTATAGGCACACACTGCCACACCTGGCTAATTTTTTATATTTTAGTAGAGACGGGGTTTTACCATGTTGCCCAGGCTGGTCACATACTCTGGCAATCTACCTGCCTCGACCTCCCAAAGTGCTAGAATTACAGGTGTGAGCCACCACACCTAGCCGTTTTTTTTTTTTTTTTTTTTTTGGTGGTGGTGGTTTTTATTCCTGGCTGCATATTAAGACCCCCTGGGAACTTTTACAAAATACCATTGCTATAGAACCACACAAAGATATTATTCTTTGATTTCTCTGGAGTGGAGAACAGGTGACGGTGTTTTTTAAATTAGATGACTGTAATGCACTATCAGAGTTGAGAATCACTGCTCAGCTAATGAATGTGTGGCATCTGATGAACAAGAGACACCAGTTATGGTAATTTCTAAGTGTTGACATTAACTCAGAGACGAGCAAGAAGGTAGTGACTATATATAAATGACAGGAATTTAAGAACACTTATTTACTTAGTATTTTGAAATTAAACTTCAGGTAACATTGAAGAAGTATTTATTTTGTACCTAATGCAATGCATTACTATATCATGTGTATTTATGAGAGTTAATTTTCTTAATTGAAGAATTGTATGCATTGCAAGCACTTACCAACTTAGAGTTTTAGAAGTTTTTTAAATGCCTGAATCATGTAAGAGAACTCAGAAAAACCAGAGATGAAATGTTAATGAAACGTTAGAGTTCAAATAGACTCTGAGATGGAAATGAAATTCCTAGATGAAAATGGATGGAGAATATTGAGAAAAAAAAAAAGAAAAACAATTGGAAATGAGATGGGGAGGGAAATACTGTTGGAATAATGAAATGAAAGTACTGGATTCGAATAACGAACAGGGTGAAATCAACGTGAATAAGCAAGACACAGGAAATATGAATTACAGCCAGGAGCACTGCAAGATATTGGGGGCAAGAGTTAAACCCATCAAATAATACACCGACTGCTATTCTGATGGAGACGTTTCAGTCAACCCACACTGAAGCCCCATCTTCCATTATGAGAGCTGCTCACAGCTGAATGCAGGCTGAGAAACAAGAAACCCACGAGGAAGAATAGCACAACTGAGAAAATGGTGTCTGCTTCAGCAGGGCTGGGATAAAGTCACCAGCTAGACCTTGAGAGTATGACCACTGGCCCTATTAAATATTGTGTCTAAAAATTGGTTTGCTAATTGTGTATACAAAGAAACATATAAGTGAGTAAATTATATTTATTTATATTTTATGAATATAAAATATTCATATTTTATATACATATCTTAATCCATGTAAATTAATTCAGGAAGGAGTAGTATTGATATCTGTGAGAATACTGCATGTTACATCAGCTGGAACTAGTTGATAATTATCTGTTTGCTTCTGTCTGCTTTCCCCAACAGACTATAAGCTTCCCAAGAGCACAGATCATCTCAATCTTGTTCACCATCCTGTCCTTGGTTTCTGTTGCATTATCTAGTACAGGAGTGCCCAATCTTTTTGCTATTCTGGGCCACATTGGAAGAAGAATTTTTGTGGGCCACACATAACATACACGAACACTAATGATAGCTGATGAGCTAAAAAAGAAATTGCAAAAAAATCACATCATGTTTTAAGAAAGTTTATGAATTTGTATTGGGCCACATTCAAAGCTGTCCTGGGCCACAGGCTGTCCATGGGCTGAGGATTGGACAAGCTGATCTAGCATATAACCGATGCTCAGTAGATGTGGGCTATGATATGACATAATGCCTGCACCACAAGATACAATGAAAGAAGCATCATAAAATCATAATGCAAGTTTGGAAAGTGTAATGAAAGTATGGAGTTGCAAAGGAGGGCTTGAATTATCCCAACTGGAGATTATGGAACAGGCTTTTGTAGAAGGTGAGAAGGTGGTGTCTGAAATGGGGCCAGAAGTTTTCAACAAGCAGTGATTTAAGAGCAAGCATTGAGTTTAACCACTCTGGCTTCAGTCACTACTGTGATGTTTTCTGGAACCACATATAGCTAGTGCTTGACTTACGACCATGATTGGTTCCAACAGACCGTTCGTAACACGATTTGGTCGTAAGTTGAGTAGGCTATATGCACACGGAGATAGTAGTGCTGCCAGAAGCTGGTCCACACTGTTGTACGCCCAGCTGGGCAACGTTTGCGCTGCCAGACGCGGAGCAGTCGTGGCTAGCGATTGTGGTCGTAAAGTCGAATGGTCGTAAGTTGCATAGGTCGTAAGTTGATCAATACCTGTAAAATGTCACGGGTCCATGACTGTCTCCTCAACCTCCACTTGAGTCATTCTCTCTTCATCTTTGTGTTCTCTGAATGCAGGCTACCTGAACAATGACATTGCTGCAAACCTCTTAGGGGATGGAAACCTACTTTTTTCTGTGCTTCTACTTGATAATTCCCATGCAATACTTGCAGTATTTCTACTTTTCTTCTCTGCCTTTCATTTATTTATTTATTTATTTTTCACTATACTTTAAATTCTGGGATACATGTGCAGAACATGCAGGTTTGTTACATAGGTGTACACGTATCATGGTGGTTTGCTGTACCCATCAACCAGTCATCAACATTAGGTATTTCTCCTAATGCTATCCCTCCCTTAGTTCCCCACCCATTGACAGGCCCCAGTGTGTGACGTTCCCCTCCCTGCGTCCATGAGTGCTCATTGTTCAGCTCCTACTTATGAGTGAGAAAATGTGGTGTTTGGTTTTCTGTTCCTGTGTTAGTTTGCTGAGAATGATGGTTTCCAGCTTCAAAGCAATAAATAAGTCTTAGAGCTTGACAGTTCCATGAATATATCAAGAGAGTTATTTGTATAATTTTTGCATTTTATGCTCTCTGTTTCTTCATGTCCCTGGCACAAGATCCTTCAGTATTCTGTCAGAAAGCGGAAAGTAACTTTATAATACATACATATAAATAGCACACATTTTGTTATTCTGGGGATTATTTGGGTTTACCTCTTGTGCAACAGGTAAAAAAGAGGAAACCACTAAATAATGAGTAAGGAGAGAAATGATAACGTCCTTATTAATCTTACCTATTACCAAAGGTTTGGAAAAACTATTCTGGACGTAGTTAAGACCTTATTGAAAGATACTGTATTACTTCCATGGTTATATAAATTTTTTATTTCCTAAAAAGTCTAGTTCTAGTTTTTTAGGTAAATAAAAAATGAAAGAAACCAAGTATCTCTGGGTAAGAATGATAAAGGAAAAGCAGTCTGAACCAGCTTAACATAGGTCCATTAAACGACATTTTAACACTGCTGTTTTGCATTTTTCCAGTAGCCAAAATATTAAGGTATGAAAAACTTAGAGTAAACTGAAAAAAACAAAAATGAAAACAAGCCTCTTTCCACTCTGGAAGTTCTTCATACTGTAATGCTAGGGCAGTGCTGGGAGGGAAGAAGGGTCTCCTTTTGGATTTACAGTAAATATTGACCCTTCAAATTATAACTTGGAACTAGAGGAGCTCTACCTCGGCCCTCACTGCGTTGTAATTAGTTGCCAGGGAACAAAAGCAGAAAGTGAAAACAAATGCATGTAAACTAGCCTCAACCACATCAGAATAGAATGGCGTTTTGCCATTTCCACTTAAAGAGAGACCTTGTTTTTGGTCTCTGCAACTTGAATTTAGATCTGAAAGACAATTCTCAGCTTCTATTTGCCCTTTCTCAATCAATCAAAAACAGTCCTGGAGATAATGATTAGGCTGGATAATTATTTTACAAAATAGAAGGCCTATTTCTTGTCCGTTTACATCTCAGAGTCATTTATTACTTCCTGGAATACTAACCATGGTATTAAGCCTCAAGTGTGTTTTAAGGCAAAGGGTCAACTGAGGAGGACCTAAGGAAGACTCTGAGCATCTGAAGTGTAAAAGAAACTTTTCAGGGCCGGGCACGGTGGCTCAAGCCTGTAATCCCAGCACTTTGGGAGGCCGAGGCGGGTGGATCACGAGGTCAAGAGATCGAGACCATCCTGGTCAA